>NW_027497904.1:0-154161 GCF_021521415.1 Bidens hawaiensis
ATATCTTGAGGAGACTTCAAGCACAAAGCCTTGGTTAAATTCACATTGTTGAGAACATGCGAAAGCCGGTCTATCGGAACCCCGAGATCCAGCAACAACCGAACCTTGGCTTCGAAACCGGACAAGAACCTCGGGTTTGTAGCGGTAAGAAGGCGGGCAAGCTGAGCATCATTAATCACACCTTTGAGATCATGGGTAAGAAACAAAGCAAGGAATAGATGTCTTGAGATAGCAACACATCAGGCCTCTTTTGAATGAGTTTGGCTAGCACAGGACCATTGATTCCAAGATTTTGAAGAGCGTGGATTTGGGTGCGAATGGATTCGAAAGGTGCAGACTTTAGAGGTGGGTTATTGTCCAAAAGGGCGTTGGAGGCTTTGTCGCTGATACCCATTTGAAGGAAGAGTGGAAAGAGTGAAGTTCCTGTAAAAGAGAAGTGAGCATTTTGGATGCAGATAAGGTGTTTGTGAAAATGCCTGAGAGAGAAAGACTAACCGGAATTGGTGTTGTCTGTGGCTTGAAGAAGGGTGCAGCGGATAAGGAGTCGACGCTTGTGAGTTAAGTGAACGGTGGGGGCTAATTTAACGGTGGGTGTCATACAGATATTCATTTTATCGAAGAAGATGGAGGTGAAGTTGAAGGTGAACATGCTTCTTTCTGTCGGTTAAGACTGAACTGAAGCCTCAAGGTACCAGCACCACGACGCCTACCACATGAATCGTGGATAAGTTTTCCGGTTTGGTCTGTCAAAGGTCACCACGAGGAATAAGGTAAATGTATGGGTAAATGTTTTGTTTAGTTAATAAATAAGAATGAAATTAATTATTAATTTAAGTTGTTTGGTAGCAAACGTAATAACGAAATATAAATGATAAAATTGCATACCCTAAAATATAAAAGTTTTACAAAATAAAAAATGACACTGACGATAGTGATGGTGGTTGTTAGGCGGTGGTGGTGGCGAACAGGTGGTAGAGGCGATAGTCAGGTGATGGTGGTGTTGACGATAGTCAGGTGGTGCTAGTGGTAGCTACAACGACAATGGTAGTGGTGGTGTGAGTGGTGGCAGTGATGGCGTTATGTAGTGGGGACGACGGTGACGGCAATCAGGTGGTGGTGGTTGTCAGGTGATGTTGTCTATTGAGTAGGGTAAAATATAAGAAAAGAAATGTGGGATGAAGTTGTTTTGATTGAATGAGATTACTTGTATAATGATTCTGTTGACCAACCAATCACAATTTTTCATTCTCTTATAATATATTGATTCATTTAAACCACCTCTTATTCCTATATATCAAATACTATTGAAAAGAGATGAATATTGTTGATATAGATATAGAATTCTAATATGTAAGTTCAATGAGTCATCTCAGAAAAATTCTGCTTAATAAGGCATCAATACGGATTCATCGTTAAATGGATATGTTCATCGAACAAAAAGGAGCGTTTGGTTCATGAAATTCGTAAAAAAATTGAAATTTATACGTTTTGCATTTGACACTTTTGGTTTTCTAGCGCCTAAATTACTTAGCGGAGTTCAACAGGTCGTGTCTTTGTTTTGATGTTATCACTATTTTTCAAATAGATTAACATGTAGCAAAAAAGAGAAAAATCTCATGACATGACAATGTTGATTTGGATAGAGAATGAAATGAAATTTGGAATGTTATTCCAGTGAAATCCCATATTGAAATTCAACAATCTTTTCACTTTCAAAAGGAAAGTTAGAAAAATGTTGGAATGTTTAATCTGGTTCGGGTAGAAGGTGGTAGAGTTGGGGCCAGTTCAGGGTTAGAACAATTTTAGGCCTAACGGGTTTCTAGGCGGGATGGGTGTCGTGTCAGCAAAGGTTATATGCGGGGTCGAGTTACAAGTGGGGCCAGGTTTTTTGCTAAAAGAGTTTTGAACTGGACCCGAACCCAAACCTTTTCCAACTCGATACCCGTCTCGACCCATAACAAAGTAACCCTTTTTGAATCGACCCGCTCCGACCCTAACCAAAGTAACCCGTTTTAAAATCGACGTTGTCTGACCCTAACCAAAGTAAACTTGTTTTGAATAGACCCGTTCTGGCCCTAAATTGAACCCGCCCGACTCAACCTGTTTGCTAGTCCTAAAGTGAGGGGGTAGGAGGAGGAGAATTCTATTTCCATAAACATGTTATCAACCAAACGTATTATGAGTTTTACCAAGAATCCATTCCATTTCCTATTCAAATTCCTTTTAGAAAATTATATGAACCGAACGCACCCTCAAAGCTATTTATGTAATTTAGATTTGGTGTTTCATCCTTTATTTTTATAATTTTTGAGATCAATCATCTCTAAATTTTATTTTATTAAAAAAAAAACTCATGTTTTTTTAATCTGTATCTCTGTTCAATTAAATCGTTTACATATCATTTCTTGTCTCATTCTAACATATACAAACACACATACACACACATATAAGAAATTAATATGGAGAATGAATCATGTCACAGAGAAACGCTTGAAGCGCTCCTAGAAATCTTTGACATGACGAAGCTCTCCTCAGATACATGCAGTTGGTTAGTAATCACGTCAGAGATGAACACTTGAAGGGTGTAATTGTGCGATTAGTGTACGACAATGAACATGATGATTCGTCGAGTTTAGCACAACCTCGCCCTGTAGGGCAACCCATCGTAGTTATGGTTTCTAGGGAGGAGCTACCTTTCCGATAGCTTATGATATCCACTCAAGTCCAAGATACCTCAGTTTATTAGCATATTCTACACTAACTATCGTCTCTGATATTTTACAAATGTCTCAAATAAATACAAAATCTCCCCAACACAGCATCACTGTGTCAAAAAGAAACTTGTAAACATCAACAAGAAGGTATTGTTTTACATCTTCTTCTCCTCAATCCTCCTACTCTTGCTTATCATATTCTTGGCTCATTCTCCATACCAAGCCACAAGTTTCCATTAAGCAGGCTGATATTTACCAACTTTTCGTATCCGAAACACACCTCCTCAACTCCTCCATTCAACTCACACTTGTCTTCACAAACCCCAACCAACGAGTCGGGATCTACTATGATGAGATTCAAAATTACTACTCTTTAAATATCGCATAAGTAATAGTTATATTGAAATAATATATATGAAACCCAGTTTAACACAAAATTATATGAGCTACAATATGACTTGTGTTTTAGATAACCAAGACATGAACAATGAATAATAAATCTTGACATAACCCAAAATTGTATAAATTACTACATTGATTTTGTTTGAGAGAATCAAAACAAGAACATTTTTTTAAACGGGAAAAAATGTCAGTATAACTTATGATAACATTATCCAATTCCCAGAGCAATTCGTGTGATATGAAATCCGGTTTGATAATGGGTCTTTTGGTTAAAAAACATTAGGTGCAAGATTATAAGTGGACGTGGTTTATTATTTAACAATTATATGGTGCGGGGCTCATATAATTGGATTAAAATTAAAACTTAAGCATTTACACAACTAGATTATATTGAACATGCAACTTTTTTTCGTTGATTACTATCACAATTATCGTCAATTTTTCAGAAAAACTTTTTATTTATAAGGGTTGTTTTGATAGATCTCGTTAGGGGCATCTGAAATCTCGGAGCTATGCTACTTTAATTTGTACATTTAAATTAGTATGTTATCCAAATAAAATGGAAGGCTAATTGAGTTTGAAATTGAACAACCAAGGATTTTGTAATCATGGAAAATTGATGTAAAAGCCAAAATTCAAAATAAAAGTGTGTGGTGTAGTTACTAGTGACGGTTGAATCAAAGGATATTTGAAGGTACCACAATCACAACCACAATTGATGGGATGCCAACTTTTCTTTTCTTTTTCCGGGTGAATTTGATGTTATGCCAACTTGCTTTGCTTTTTCCCACCATTTCGATTAATAACACGCTTTTCCTTTACCTTTTCATATTTTTTATTATATATAGATATATACTTATTCAATGATAATCATATGTAATAAGATTGATTCTACACGTAACATCATTATTACTCTATTTTAATTTTATTTAACTAATAGCTTTTTATGTGATGCATATCAAAGCCAAATACCATTATCAATTTTTATTTGAAAATAAATGGAATAAAGGCAATAAAGGCTATGGATTCCATTGACTAATGAGTAACTTACACCTAGCTCCTCTCTTTTTATTTTTATTTCAAAATACAACTTAGAACATTTCATTTTAAACATACTTAAATGTAAATACGAAATTTATTATTAATAATAATAAAATGAATAGGTTTGTGACAACTATATATGATGACATAACATGAATCGAAACTTGTATTGTGGCTTTCATGTCATCTTGCTCAATATAATATATAGATTTGATTATTATTATTCTTATTAAAACATGGAAAGATATCTTTGTGCATACGTCAAAACAAAACAAAACAAAACTATATTAAATTATTTTATTAATAGGTATTTGAATTTTCAAAATGTCAAGGAGTTGGTTCCTATTCCTTATCATGTTATGACGTATTATTCCCATATCCACCACCTATTTTTGGACCCTCACCGTTACCCTTCACCTTAAGCAAAAGCAATTGAATCCACCCAACAATATTTTCAATTCATGTGTTCTCATTAATATCATCAATACATATCCTTCCTCATTTTAATTAATTACATATATTATTATTTAATTAAACCTTAAACATCAAACATACAACTTACACTCCTTTCTTTTCTTTAAAACACAAATCATATATAACAATTCATTAGTAAGTCAAATACATAACTTCATAGATGATCATAAGATCAAGCCTTGAAGCACCACATATGGTGGTGATGGTGATGGTGATGGTGGTGATGATGGTGGTGATGATGGTGATGATTCGAGAAGAAATCGTCTTTCTTGATCAAGCCTTCAACGTTGGAAAACTGTTGAACGTTACATGGGATGTTGATGGGACCACGGTGATGAAAACCGTATTCTTCCTCGGCTTCCTTCAATAACTCCATGAAAAGTGGATGGTATAGGTAAACTACAGGAATAATAAACCTTTTTTGCTCTTGGCCTTCATGGCCAACCATAACAGCCATGCATCCTTTGGGTATGTTCTTCATGTTGTTGTCCATCAAAAAACACAAGACAAAAGTGAATATTGAAACGTACTAACTATTAATATTAATATTATAAAAGAATAGAGAAAGGCCAAGGATCAGAAGAGGAGATGGCTAGTAAAAAAGTGGTTAAACAAGAGTCTGTTAAAGATGTTGGAATGTTGCTCATGGCACTAGCTGCATATATATGTATGTGTGTGTATATGAAATGAAATGAAATGAAATGAAATTAAGATTTGATTTTTGTTGAGATTGAATGAGGGGTGGGTGAGGGTATATATACAACTTGGAAGGATAGGGGGTAAAAGTGGCAATAGAGTAATGTAGAAGGGTGTGGAAGGTAGGTGTTAACTTGTCTTTAATCATACGCAAAGAGACACCCATTTGATTTTTTTTTTATTATTGTTTTTTCTAAGTCAAGTTATGATTTCTGTTGCCAGTTGGAAATCTATAATCAGAATTTGGTTTTACAAAGTATCCGTTTGTAACTTTTTTTTTTCTTTTTTTATAATATATATTGAACGGGTACGCGGTACCAAGTAAACAATATAAAAACATGACACTTGAATTGCTAAAAGAATATAAAAGTAGAAATGGCAAATTTAGTAAACAAAACAAGAATGTGATAATTCAGTTACGAATTTGCTATTATATTTTCCTATTTAATTACGTTAAAATATATTTTTTTTAATCATCTCTCTTCTTTTAGTTTCTTATCTTAGTATATTTATATACTAGTTTATATGCTCGTGTGATACATGGTTAAAAAAATTATTTTAAAATATATTAATAAATAGTCAATGAAATTTTGAAAATCAAATAAACATGAAATGATTTTAGGAAATGTTATATTGGTTAAAAGCTAGTTATTGATTTTAGAATTTTTACAATTTATAAAAAGTTGTAACAATTTATTTATTATATAGCAGTTTAGAAACACGAAACACGGGATAAAGTGTTTACTAATCATATTCCATGACGGGTCCTATTTATACAACCTTAAAGAAAATGGAAATGAGCACAAACATTAAATTGTGAGAAAATTGTGTTCTTTGAACATGAGATATGGTTGTTTTCAGCCAAAATACTTTCCAAAAGTAAAATTCAAAAGCATCCTCAAGCAAATCCAATACCTGCAACAAACTAACACTCAAAAAACTTGTACTTACGAAATTATTATATTGAATAAGCATTTTATTAAGCAATCCCACACACGACTGTTAATAATTACATATAACACATTTTGAATAGCGGAATGTCTAAAATACCCTTCAAAAACCAACATCCTCAACAGTCTATAAAGCATTTTATTAAGCAAGACCACACACGACTGTTAATAATCATTTTTGATCTTTAAAATGATCAAAAAACTAATTTTAATTAAAAACTTAAGTACTGTTTCTTAGTTTTTCTTTGCACTTCAAGTTCTCAAGAACCTCGAAACTGGGACCCACAAAACGAAATGAATAAAATGTAAATAAAACATGTACGGAAAAGGTTACCTTCTCAAACCCTTGTTGTCCACCATAGTGAGGATCTGGGACTTCAGTTTCATCATGATTTTTTGCAGTAAGAACTCATTAATTAAACCTACATATACACATTCACAGTTGAATTATATAAATAAAAGAATTAAAAAATGCTGCATCAAATTAATATTCTTTAAATCGTTCTACATACCTTCTTGGCTGCATCGGTTGGTAAGGTCTCCTTAAACCGCCACCTATCAAAAGCTACGAGTATATCCTCTACAATATCTGAAGAGGTAGGTCCCAGCAGAGGTGGTTAGGACCCGCAAGACTCCCTTAAAAGGAGACGTCTGCGCAGTTGAACACGCAAGACTCCCTAAACGGACGTCTGCGCAGTTGAACCCGCAGACTTCACCATAGGGACGTCTGCGCCGCGACCTACCAAACCCGCAGGACCCACCACGCTCAGAGTTGTGACGACCTCACATGCGGTACGCAAGCTGGTCCCGCAGGAAATGCCTCCCTATGGTTTCCAAGTATCCGCCTGTTCCCGCAGGTGCGGATACCCGCCATTAGGGACTGGCCACCCGCGCAGCATGGCTACACGCATAAGGCTCAAACTCGTAATAATTCAGTAGTCACCTGAAGAAGGAATGAGCAAAGTCGGGAACATTCCCGCATAAAGGCGTGAGGGGGAAAACTCCCGCCTAAATGAGCCAGTCCGTATAATAATGGAGGATCTTTTGTGTGATACCTGACGAGGTATGGACAAAAGATCTGACCAAGGATACGACAGCTCACTGACAGCAGCATGGCAGACAACACGCCACAGCACTGTGACCAATAGCTGCCGCCTGCTCACCAACTCCTGCCATACCACGTGCCTAGCCTGTAGTTGGTGGAAAAGGAAAAGTAAACAGCACGCCTGGTCACTATCAGCCGCTGCCCATCCACCAATTACCAGCAGAGCACGCGTGTAGGCCACAGTTGGCAGAGTACTAGGCCGGCTAAACCTCCTTGGAAACCCACCTTCGGCTATAAAAGACACCAAATGGTATTATCATTTCATCATCTAATATCTTGTATAATTTACCTGATAACTGCTCTAGTATTCTTAATATACTTTTATATTCAAAGAGTAATATAGACTGATTCTCACGCCGGAGGGTGGTCACAAGGAGGAACCCCCCCCTTTCTTAGTGACGAGCTCACGGTGTCTGTTTTGCAGGTTATCGGAAGAACCATCTTGCCGGAATTAACCCCTCGTGGGAAACGTCTATCTAACCCTCAGGTTACTCGTAATCTGTCGGGGTTCGACTGGTGTTTCTTCATTGGCGCCATCCGTGCATAAAGCTAGAACTTTATTTTTCTCCAGTTTTTTCAAAACTTCTGGAAAGATGGTTAAGGATACTCCGGTCCCGAAACCAAGTAACCAAGAGACTCCGGTAACTACAACCCCAGCTATAAGGGGGAATACCGAGTACACAAACTTTACGAACACTACCCCTGCTACCCAAGCCGGGGCAAGTGGAGTAAATAATCAGACACTGGGATTCACCGATACCCAGTTAGAAAATCAACAGACGAGGCTCCCCTGCCAAACACTCGATGAGGTTAAAGCATGGGCCGAAGCACGTCAAAGAGAGTTTCAAGCTGAGTTGGATGAACGTTTACGTTCACTCCAACAAGTGGAAGAATTCGAATACGACGATGATTCGGAGGAATCCGAGGAAGACGCGAACCCTCGTCATAAGGCGAAAGGGAAGCGTAAAGAAACGGATTCCCAACCGAGAAGGCGTTTTGGAGAAGCATTCAGTCCAATAAACGTAGGTAACAGCCCACGGGACTTCTCCAAAACATTTACGCCAACTGCGGCAAGGGCGGGAACGTCCAAATTCGCGAGGGACATTGCGGAAGCAATCGCCCCAAGAAGTGCCAAACAAATGTCCAACATAGGCACGTATGATGGTATATTTCCGACCCTGACGATCACTTGAACAGATTCATAGCGGGGGCGACCGTCAGTAACTGGACGGAACCCACGTGGTGTTATATGTTCCAAATGACGCTGGTCGGAGCAGCCAGAGCGTGGTTCGACCGTCTACCGGTCCACCACATCTACGATTGGGCGGACTTCCAACAGAAGTTCAGCCAACACTTTAGTTAGCAAAGAAAGTACACTGAGGAGCAGTGGACAATCCTCAAGTGCGTCCGAGAGGAGGAAGAATCTTTGCCTGACTTGATCACTCGCTTCAACTCGAAGAAGCTAAGCCTGGGCAACGTTAGCGAAGATCTCGTTCGCGCCGCTTTCATCCAAGGCGCAAACGACCCGGAACTCATCCGCACTCTAACGGGCAAAGATGGCATGCCATCCACATGGGATGCCATCATGACCGCAGCTAAACGTTTTGCGGAAACTGAGAGGCAACTGGGTAGAGATCTTCCGCAGAGTACGAGCCTCTACACCCAGAAAACGAGGGAAAACAACGTCCTTACCGCCCGATTAAACAAAAAACGGAAGCTGGGCATTTGGCAGTCAAGGGTAAACTTTGACACCCCGTCCAGCTTGCAACATCGGTTGGGCGGAAGGGATAACGTGAAACCGGAGAAGAACTCCAGGTGGACGCCACTCACAAAGAGTGTGACCGAGATATTCGCCACGGAGGAGCTCCCGTGGCCAAAGGCTCCATATATCCGACATCGCCACAATGCCGATCGGAGAAAGTATTGTGATTTTCACAAAACCAAAGGTCACAACACTGAAGAATGCTTAGACGTAAAGGACTTGGTCGAAGCATTTGTCAAGGATGGGACACTCGCGCACCTTGTGGCGAAGTGAGCGTCGAGCAGGCTGATGCGTGAACCCCAGCTGGGGAAACGCACGAATAAAATCGCAGCTTCAACGGAGACTACATACTGCGTAAACAACGAGATCCCGAACAAGATACATGTCGGCTCGATGGTGCTCCCATCCAAGCCACGTCTAATGGGAGCTCAATTACACAGTTTGTATGTAGATCAATTCCAAATTTGTAAAGAAAAGGCCTAGAGCCACTTCTAATGGAAACGATTCTCCTTCAAATTGAAGCTGATGATTTTACATTTGTATTTTATGAACTTTGCACATGGAGATGCCGGTATCCGCCGCATCAAGTGAAGAATCGTTGCGTAGGGAAGGCGGCAAAACCCGCACAAACCCAAAAGCATCAAACCTTCACGCAGGTCAGTTAAAGGGGAAAAGTTCAGCCATCCCACTATGTGAAAGTGCCGGAATATCCGCATGAATCCTGGTAGCGGAAGCTGAACACTAACCTATTAACAACCACGCGTTGAACGGTCGATTCGAACACTAATGACGGTAGTCACCGCATCACGTAAAGAGTCATTGCGTGGGGAAGGCGGCAAAACCCGCATAAACCCAAAAAACGACAAGACCTTCACGCAGGTCAGTTAAAGGGGAAAAGGTCAGCCATCCCACTGTGAAAGTGCCGGTCTATCCGCACGAATCCTGGTAGCGGAAGCTGAACACTAACCCATTAACAACCGCGCGTCGAACGGTTAAAAGTCATTCTGAAAGGATAAGGAAAAACCTATGCGCAGGTCAGACATAGGTAAAGTTTAGCCATCCTTCCAAGTGCAAGTGACGGTCCTATCCGCACAATCACAAAGGGGGAAGCAAAAATTCAACCTATTGTCAACCACGTTAAAGGTTAACCTATTTGAAACACTTGGAAAATTGCTAATTTAAACTAAGTATGCACGTCATATAAGGTTTATAAAGCAATGAACCCAAAGAAGGAAATAACAGTCTTATCCGCAAAAAAGATTTGTATTTCTCAAAAGATATATTACAAGATTGGCCGGGTAACTACCCGCCTACAAGAACACAAAATCTAGTCTATCCTAGCAGCGGGAAGGGATCTTCAGAATCAAGCTTCAGGACCACTTCCACTTGGACCCGCCCCATCAGTAGAGCGTGGCGGTTCAAGAAAAGCTCTGAGGATAGCAAGTCCATCATCAGCGGCAGCGACTTCGTTCACCTTCTCCACCACCGGATGCGGGAAGGCGGCATATTGGTTCACCGCTTGGTCATATGCAGCTTCGGTGTTCACATCGAACAAAGGGAAGTTGGAAGGCGGGATGCCTTTCTCAACGAACCCTAGACCAAGCAGGAAGCCGGCCTTTTCCCCATCCTCATGAGAAGCGTTGAGGGCTGCGCTCATGGCATCATCGTAAGTAGTCTCTGAGAAGACCCGATGCACAACCTACAAAGAAATATTTAAGTGTCAAAACCTTTTCTATGTACAAAGGAAAGCGTGAAGACGTAAAGCTAAACATACCTGAGACAACGCTTCTCGAAGAAGCCATTCCTTGGCAACCAGAGCTTCTTTAAGGGCGGCTTGAGCTTGGGTGCAGGAGCGTTCGGCTTCGCTTTTGTTAAGGTTGGCAAGTAGCACTTCCTTTGCGGCTGTGACATCTGCCCCATCCGACCCGACCCAGGTACCCGTTTTCTGATCCGATTCTTTTTATGATTTAAAAATTTAATTATTTTCTTTTAAAACTTGACATTTAAAATATTTTTATAATTTCCTTCCCGCCGTCCCGTCCCTCTCTCTTTCTTTCCGCCGCCCCGCCTCTTTCTCTCTCTTATTTTTGTGTCCTTTGTTTCTTCCCGCCTAAGGATGTCTGCGCAGCTCCACGCGCCAGACTCCTTACAAGGAAGCCTGCGTGAAGACCTTCTGTTACTGCGATACGCGAGGCGAACTGTCCCCGCAGCGCGCTAAGGAAAATAGTTCTTCCCGCAGCGCGCTATGGATATAGTTCTTCCCGCGGCGCGCTTAGAATTGTAGTTCTTCCCGCGGTGCGCTAAGGTTGGTTCTGTCTGCCTTCGCGCGCTCGAGCCTTCTCGCGCTAAACCCTTTGAGTCTTCTTCTGTTTAATCCAGCCGTTTACTTTTGTGATGTCTTATCTTCTGAGCTTTTGACCTGACCTGTCTTATGTCTGAAAAGCCACTTTTGGCGCAGCATGCGCACCAACCCCATTGGTTGACAGAAAAAGTGACTGACATTATCTTTTGAGATCTGCTTTTCCCATGCTTGACCAGTACCTTTATCTGACCCTCACATGCCTGTTTACTGTTACCTGACAGCTTTTCCTTGTACCCTGCAGCTGCCATATCTTTTGATATCTTTTGCTTTTGGAACCTTTTTGCTTTTGTTATCTTTTGCTTGATCCTGTTGAAGATCTTTTCCCCTTTTCTAGGGATTGTGTTCCCTAGGGTTTCCCTATAAATAATAATGCTATTTTCTTAACACTACACACACAAATACTTATTATCTTTCTCTTCCTTTGCTCTCTGCCGTTGTCCTCAGTCGCCTCCTCTCTCTGCCTTCGTCTTCCCTCCTGTTCTGCCCTGTTTTCCGGTAATCTATAATATATAATAATTTGTTTAAGTTACTTATTAATTATGCTAACTTATAATCGAGACTTAAAACCAATCGTTAAAACAATAATCTTTAATTATAGGTTAACTTGTGCTTGTTTAAAGTTGGTTCTTGCTTTATCTTTCACCGCACCGTTTATCAAGTGAGTAATCTCGTACCTAATCCCTTCTTATTTTTAATGTTTTGGGATGTTCATGTGTTCATACAAACTTAGAGTCTTAAACTTGTTTATGAACTTTAGTCGCGCAGTATCCCATGTGTTGAGGACGTAGACTTGGCTGTTTATTTGTATGTGTGGATCATTAACCGTCTTGTCGGTCTATTCCGCAGTTCTCATGGTACCATTAGATGAACACGGGAGAACTATCGTTTATGATTTTCTCTTTTGTTTACACTTGCACAGTTTTTCTTGTTTTTGTGCTCAATTGGGAGTACGGATTGACTATGAGCTATGAATCTTAGACTTGGTCCCGATCTGATTACACCCTTGTTGAAAACCAGACATACACATGTTGCGCGCAGATTTATTGTTATCTATGTATGGTATTAAACTTGATTTCTCACCAACACGCAAGTGTTTGACGTTTTATTTTAACACATGTTCAGGTTTGCTGTAGCTACATTTGGAGCTTGTGGACACGCAGGACGTTTTTACTTTTGGACCTAGATTAAAATGTATCAAGACAAGTTATTATTGTTCGAATATTTTGTCTTATAATATATTGATTTAAGTTGATTTATGTTATCTTGTGTTTACGTTGCGCGTGCGCGAATGAATATATTTATTAAATATTGACACCCAATAGTGTCACGAGTAATGAAACAATATGTGGCGCCCCGATGTATAATCCGCCTTTGGTCGGGGTGTTACAGCGGCAGCCTCTTCGACGCCCTTAAGCTTCCGCTCGGTATGGTCAAGCACGCCCCTCTGGTACAAGATCTCCTGGAGCTTCTTGGCATCTTCCATCGCCAAGGCATCATGAGCACGTTGGAGAGCCTCTAATTTGGCCTTGAGCTCCTCATTCTCCACGCGTAAAGGCTCAGCAACGGCTTCAGCCTTGGTGGCCCTCTCGGTTGCGTTCCTCGCAGTCTCCTTAGCCAGCCGAAGCTGTTCGTTAACAGCTTGGGCAGCCTTGGAGCGGGCCTCGAGTCGCGCTTAAACCTCAACCTCGAGGGCCTTGAAGGCCTTCTCCTTCTCCGCAGCAGCTGCGGACAGCTGTTGGTTCTCCTCCCGAAGAGCCCGTGCTTGAGATACTTCCTTGGCGCGAGTTGCTTTCAACTTGTCGTTTTCACGACAAAGCAGCTCGACGCGCGGCTGCATCCGGGCCTGGAGAACCCGAAGCTCATTGGTTAGCCTACCCTCCTGGTAGCTAGCCATGGCTTCCCCCAACGCACCATGGGGAGCAGCGTGGCGAGCCCATTCCACGCACTCCACAGGGGTACGAAGGGTTGTTCCTCGGCGGATGTTCCATCGCGGAACATACACTTCATTGGAATCCGACACTGCAAAAGAAACAAAGCAGTTAAGAAAAGATGAAGAAATATATAAGAAAGGCCAAAAGATTCCTACGCACCTGTAGGGTCGATCACAGGCCGATAGCCACAAAACCCATCGCCTGAACCTAAGGGAAATCCATCCAAAAGGTCGGGCAGATGGGAAGGTGACAAAGATTGGCGAGAAGCCCCGCGCGTACCTGATGGGCCGGCCGTCGTTGCCGGTGGCGGAGGCATAGTAGCGGCCGCCGTGGTCGCCGCCGCGGAATCCGCAGCAATTGTAACCGCCGGCTCGGTGAAAGATGCTGTAAAAATCGCACTCACCGCCGGCGGTGACGTCATCTCAGCTGAAACAGTCGGCTCAAAGGAGTGAGCAACTGATCCAGCGGAAGCAGGCGCAGGCGCCTGGGTCGACGCCTCGGGTAGGCTGACCGAGCCTACCGTCATTGGCGGAGAGGTACTCCTCTGCGCTCCACCCTGGAATCCGTCAACATCCACGCCTGCACAAGAAGATAAGTGTTTCAATAAATTCATGAAGTATGATAAATCTACAAAGATAAGGATGTTTGTACTTACGGGTTTTCTTGAGCCTGAACGTACGGACGGGCTTTCTTGAGCCTGCACAAAAAGATAAGTGTTTCAATAAATTCATGAAACGTTGTCTCAAAAGTCAACACAAAGTATGCAAAGTCAGTCAACCAGTGGATGTATGAACTTATATTATCATTTTCAAGTAAATGTCATTTTGGTAAGCCTAAAGAATTCAACTTATACTCAAACCTTTAATTAGTATCATTATTTGAATTGATATTAACTTAATAAATTTTTTATGTTTGATTTGGGTTTTTTATTAGGTTTTATATTAAAACTAAAATAGATGGTTGGGTTCCCTGGTTTTTCAAATACGTGTGACAAGAGACGGAACAACACCTAATAAACTATGCTCATGTAGTTCTAGTGATAGTCCTGCTCACACCACATAACTCGTTCAACATTTATAAGTTATTTTGTTAATCGACTGTTAACTTTAAAAATAACTTCGATATCTTGTTATTTTGTGTATTTCGTAATGAAATGGGTCCTATATGTTTTTGGTAATGTTTTTTTAATTATTACAATTTATTTTGCTTCCAAATCAAGTATACAAGGTCCAAGAATATGTTGAATAATTTGAAGAATTGCAGCTTCAAGAATCCGACTAATATCATAAGTTGACAAAATCTAGGGATAGTCAACTAACCTTACATTGATCCCAATTCCCAAATATCATTAATTTATCCCTAAACAATTAGAACATCATACTCATAATCAGTTTTTACCAAACACCGAATAATAAATATTGCAAAATGAAGCGATATATATAATGCAATATGTCTTAAAACAAATCTTACCTCTGTTTTTTCTTATCCGTATTTTGTTTTTCAAAATGACCAATTTTCTTAAACTTGTACTTTGGCAGGCATGAATCAGCCTTTTATAATATTATGTGTAACTTATGTGGCCCCCAAATTCTTCTTCTGATGTTATCATCCCATCATCTTGAATATTAAAAATTCATATAATATCAAATTAGTGTGCATAATAGATATGAACAGAGATGAAGACTCATACAAATTAGGGTTGTTGCACTTACCTCATACCGTAATTGGGAACAAATTAGTGTTCAAAATGACCTTACGATTTCTGTTTAATCTTGCTGAAACATACCTACTGATAAATCAATGTTCTTCTCGTAACAAATCAATCTTGTCGTCGAATTCTTACTGGTGCTCGATTGAAAAGGAAGCGAAAGAACATGTGTGCAATTTGACCCTAGAAACCAAGTGGTAGTGTTCATTTTGCTTATCGAAGAGTGACTTCAATTGTTACCTGGTCTTGTGAAAGAAAATAGATTTGAGTCGTCACAAATAAATCAAAGAATTTCATAGGCTATGGTTACACGGAGGATGAATATATAGATCTGATTTCAAAATTTGAATGAATGGTTAAGCTTCCAGAGGAAGACTTCTGAGAAAAGTGAAGAGCATAGAAAAACCCACCACTTTATTAATAACAAACTTTCAAAGAAAGCTTGCTTTGTAAAGCCTGTGCAAACGTGTAATCTTCTTTGGCTGACACATAAGCAAAATACTCTCTTTGGCTGACATGTGTACAAATGAGCTATATGAATGCCAAGTGGCTTAAAGTTCTTCTTTTATTATATAAAGGAATTTTTATGAGGCAGGAAAAAACCGACATAAAAGTTCATGACCTCTATTACATCGCTAAATGCTAATGCTCATAAGCCATGGGGTATACAATAGGAAGCATCACGTGTGATGATGGCGTGGTCAGGGTCGGTCCTTGGGTGTGACTGGATGGTCTACGGTTACAGGTCTGACACCCCGCTATGCCCAAAAAAATTTTATATAAAAATTTTATGTGTATTTTTATTAAAAACACTATGTATATTTAATGTTTAGTTTAGTGATAAAGTGGTATTACTCGCAACCAAAAGGTTATGAGTTCTAGTCTTAATTGAGACATGATTAATCCTATTCTTATATAAAAGTTTTTACATAACCCAAATTATAACAAAGTAAACTCATACAAAATTTAAATTGTTTAAACTCAACAAAATACTCATTTTACTTAAGACAAAAAAAATCGCATCCGGCCCAAAGGGTCAGACTAAACGTACCCCCCTCTTCTACTTGTCATACCCCCTCTCTTATACTTTCACTTCCTTTAACAATTTTATGTGACAACTTACATCCCTCTAACATTTTTATATTAAATCAAAAATTATAATGATTTTATTTTTATGAAAAAATATTAAAATATTCTTAAAACTAAATAAAAAATTAAGTATAAGACAAAATGTTCTTTGAAAAATTTAAAAGTTATTTTAATTTTATTTCTCTAGCTAGTTTCTTCATTTTTATAAAATATAGTAAAAATAATGGTATAATGTCTTTATAGAAACGATACAAAATGTATTTGTTTGTTTTTATGTTTTTTCTTATCATATGTCTTTCCCCATATACAAAAAAAAATCAAAACAATTTGAATTTTTTTTTCGTTAGGTTCGTGACATGAGATTTATGACACTTGAGAATAGAACCAAAGTTTTTGATCAAGTCATCTTTTATTTAATCTTTTGTAGTTATTAAAAACTAATATAATTTTTTAATGTAAGCTATCTTTATAGTTATTATAAAAAAACACTTTATAAAAAAATTAAAAGAAAAAAAATGGTTTAAAGAAGAAAAGAAAACGATTTTAGCTGTTTTAAAATAATTAAAAAAAACGTTTTATAATATAAATAAAAAAAATTCTTTAAAAAAGTAGAGATAAAACGTTTTTTAAACTAGTGATAGTAAAATATAACAAAGTGACAAAAAATAGAACAAAAGGATTTATATCGTATTAATGTGAAACTAGAAGGAGGGGGTATATTTAGTTAAAATAGAGAGAAGCGGGGTACGTTTAGCAGCACCCAGCCCAAAACTTTTTTTGTTTTCTCGAGCCTGCGCTGGCGTGGCTCGCTTGACCTCACACAACCCGACCACCTAATTCACGAGTGATGATCCAAATTACCACCCCTCACACGGGTTATTCTCCCTCTTGCCCAATCAACTTTTTTTCCCATTTTTTTAATAATACAAATAAATGTAATCGTGGAGAATGGTGAAGAGTAAAGTATAACATAGAATGAGTGGTGTGGTTGAATGATGGAAGAAGAACTGAGGTGACACTAACATGACGAATGATGAAAAATAATGTATAACGCATAGCCTTACGTTGGTATTCATATTGACTTACTTTTAAGAATATAATATAATAAACTGGTTAATGAAAACCAAAATCTTAAGAGGTGCCACACGTCCATCTTTATGTTATCAAAACTCACATCATGAATCATTGAAAGATAAACATTTGTAGTATGTAACAAAAATATTGTTATTGCTAACAAGAAAGTACAATACACGGCAGACAAAAGTCACAAACACACTAGCAAATGCTAATCATAGTCAACCCCACAAACATAAGCTGCTATGGGCAATAATGTGGTTATTTTCCAAGACCCTACAACTTGTACTACCTAACTTTACTCAATTAAGATGACAACCCAAAAGGGCGGGTTTTACCCCTCAAATGACGACATGGCTATTTTAGCCATTCTTTCACCGTTTAGTTTGTGCCCTTTTAAGCAAGAGTTCATACGGAAGGTCGTACGTCGAGCCAACTTGCTTTATTAATTGGATTAAATAAATAGAGAGAAGTGGTGATGTGTGACAATGATTCTTATATAATTACGGTCTAGAGTCTAGACACGTTTTTTTAAGTTTTTGGATCTCCTTGTTATGGATGGTCGTAACTAACAATTGATTGAATTAATCTCATATATGCTGGAAGTCTACCCAAGAAAGTTCCTAGGCTTCATAGTAAGGCTCCGGTGTATATGGAGGACTTTTTCCCATTTAAAAAGTAACTATAGAAGCGATGAAATCTCCTATTCCTTTTTTTATTACTTTGATTTTTTTAAACCTAGTAAATTAAGTATAATTTTGTATTTTGAGCTAAAATACCTATAAAAATTAAAAAATAAAGTAGTGGTCGGGAAGGCTATAGTAGCCAAAGCCTTTGTCGTGGCGATGGCGATGGCGACTAATTAATCCTCTCATACCGACAAATTAATGTACATGAGATGCATTTTCTTATTTCCATGGCTCTTGAAAATAACATTATATGGACTGAATTAAAATGATTGATCATCCGAAGATTAGGATTCATTTCGTGTCACAAATATTCACTTGTGGCATATCATATCTAGATCGATTAACATGATTATCCTACCACGTGTACATTCCTATAATGATGGTGTTTTTTCCAAAGTTAAACTTTATTGTTCAGTATTTTAAACTAGCAATTTTTAACGTTGGTTTTTTTTCGAAACGTGAACTTTTATAAACAACTGGCAACAAGACCAAAACAGCCCCCCTCAACAAGCTAGAGGACAGCCAGAACACCCCTAACCAACAATTACAAAAAAGTAAATTTACACCAATTTGTCCAATTTATAGGATCATTTTTAGATCTATGAGTGTACCAAAGAAATCATAACGATTTAATCTCGCATATAATTGAGTCTATCTTGATTTCTCTCCTTTCAAAATTCTTTCATTCCTCGCTTTCCAAAAGCTCCAACACGTTATAATCACGATCCCGTGGAAGACTTCCTTTAACCTTATCCGGTTTAACGTTGGGTTTTGTCATATCTATTTTTCCAACACCCTTTTTTTTTTGTTTTGAACGTCCCTTTGAGTTATTAAAGTGGGCCAATGCTTTTGATGTGTTCTTACCAATTTTGCAAAAGTAATCTCTCTTGTAATAGATATGTTTTATTTTTTAATCTCTTTAAGATCACAACAATGTCTAATGTTGTGTGAAGTCCTTGTTTTCTTCATATACAGTCGTCAATTTTATATCTCCATGTCACATAAACTTGATCTTTAACCTGTTGTATATACATTGGAGTTGTTATGACTTGATATGATCATTAAGGTGTAGGAGCATGTATGTGACATATCATTATCAATAATGAACAGGTAACTTTATAACTCATCTAAATCTTGGTCATTATCAAAAGAAAGGATTAATTAAAGTTTAATCATTGTTCTCCCAACAACTTGGTTTACATGTAAAAACTTATGTTTTAGTATAATTTTCAATTTTTCCGTGTGCTGTCTCTTATTCAGTCGGTCACGTCTAACCCGTTTCTAGGCGACGCATGACACATATCGAACATATGTCTAGGGAGTGTTGATATTGACGTCAAGAGTTTTCTAACAGAGAAAGTGTTCGTAGAAAATTGAGAATGGGCCTAGATGAAAGAAGAGGATTAATGAAGATTGTTGTTGGAGCTCAAAGAAGGTAGTTGTTTTGTGTAAGGCTCCG
Source organism: Bidens hawaiensis (assembly GCF_021521415.1). Lineage (NCBI taxonomy): Eukaryota > Viridiplantae > Streptophyta > Magnoliopsida > Asterales > Asteraceae > Bidens > Bidens hawaiensis. The sequence continues at coordinate 19,457 of NW_027497904.1, forward strand.
TTCCCGGTGCCTCACTTTAACGTCGGATTTACTCATAAACACAGTTCTACAAATCAGAGTTTATTAAAACTTTCGCGGAATATAATTTAACCGTTTATTACAAAACAATTAATCTTTTCTTTAAAACCATAACATAAAATATCATATTTAAAACATCGTTTCTTCCATCTTCATATGCCAGCCGTTCAATCCATGCCATGTGTCATCCTCATGCAGTCTCGATAAACATATATATACCTGAGTGCATACTAAAAGTCAGCTACGCTGAGTGAGTTCTAGTTAATCAAGCAACTTACCATACAACCACTTCATACATTCATATATGTGTGTCCAAAGACACATAGCCATCTATCTATCCTGCTCACCTTACCACTTAACCACTTGACTGTTCCCTACGTCTTAGCCACTTGTTTACGGAAGCACATAGAGGCTTACCCTCTCACGCACTCATGTTATGCCACTTAATAACGAAAGCACGTATAGGCTTACCCTACCACGCACTCACGTCGTGCCACTTAATAACGAAAGCACGTATAGGCTTACCCTACCACGCACTCACGTCGTGCCACTTAATAACGAAAGCACGTATAGGCTTACCCTACCACGCACTCACGTCGTGCCACTTAATAACGAAAGCACGTATAGGCTTACCCTACCACGCACTCACGTCATGCCACTTTAATAACGAAGGCAAGCATAGGCTTGCCCTACCACGTACTATCGTCATGCCACTAACACCCTTACTAGACTCTTGCCACTTCTAACACACTCTAACTCTACTTGTCTACAACACACTTTCTATCATTACATCATTTACATATTAAGCAAGTCACAACATAGAATACATACACACTAACAACCACTTGACAATCACTATCCTTGGCGATACGTGCAATATCCGAAGATCGTTCACGTACCGACAAGCATTATATAATAGCTACTTGTATAACATCTATAGCATACACTTACCACTTAAGGTAAGTGTATTCACACTTCACATCGAGTATGCACACAGCCCCGAAAACATAACAAGGAAATGGGGCTAGAAACTCAACTGAACTCGGTTACTTCTTCCGTTAATGGTTACTCTTTTCTTTGGCTGTGCACGGCCAGCTGTATAACAATTATGCGTATCAATTAACTATCACTACCCATAACGCGCTCCTGGTCTAATTATAACCCTCAACGAACGGGGGTTCGGGGGCAGCGCCCCTGACAGCGGGGGTTTTAGGGGCGGTAGCCCCTAGCAGGGTCCAAGGGGCAGAGCCCCTAGCTGGGGTCGAGCTGCCATGTCAGCTTGGAAAAATTTTATTTCCATTAACTGTCTTAACACATGTTTCACTAAGATTTTAATTTATTCCTTAGCGAACTTAACTTTTGGCGAACATAGTATTAAGCGAACATGTCAGTAAGCGAACTTAATCATTAGCGAACTTAGGCACCAGCGAACTTAGTGTAGCGAAGTTTAACACAAGCGAATTTGCATGTAGCGAAGTTCAGCCATGAGCGAACTTAGCATTAGGCGAAGTTAGCCCCAATTGAACTTAATCAACAGCGAAGTTGACATAAGCGGACTCGTACTGCGAACTTGCTTGGCGAGCTTGCTGGTCGAACTTACTGGGCGAACTTCCTTAGTAGCGAACTTACGCCACAAGCGAAGTTATACAACAAGCTTGTTGTTGCTGCTGCCAGGGTTCGTTTCGCCCATCTAAACACGCATTTCGTGCCCCTAATTTGATTATTATGGTTCGGCCTTAGCCCCACCCATTCCCTAGGTTGATTGCGGCCCCAACCTTGATCCGAACAATCATAAGGTTCGATCTTTTAAGCCAAAACGTTCCAACTAGGTTTACGGGTTTATTAGATTCGTTTTAACATCAAGTTTATAACTTTACATTTGGTTTATACCTGATCTACTCTCGTTTTATGTTTCAAGGCTAACCGATCCTAAAAACATAAACTTTAAAGGGTCAAGAACATACCTTTAGTGTTCGTTTGAATCTCGTTTAACTTGTTTACGCACTCTAGATCTTGTATATAGCTCGTGTAATAAAGGTCTAATACCAACTAACGTTCGTTTGGCCTCAAGTTCCTCTCGTCTCCCTCTCGGCCGCGTATAGGGTGGTGTGTGATGTGTGTGTTTTGAGTGTGTAGAGAATAAGATGGAAAGAATGAGGATTTAGGGTTTTAGGGTGGTTTAAGGGGTATTTATATCCCTTAAAGCCCATGGACCTAAGACCCATAATCCTTTAATCCACCATCTCAATCCATTTAATTACCCATGTCCATAATTCTTTCTATAGTTAATATTAATTAAATATTAACGCTCGTTTCAAATCATAGACTTCTTTTATTTATTACTATAAAATTCGGGATATTACATTTTGTAGTGGTCGGTACACATGCTCACATCATCTATTATGTATACACTTGATCCTTGAACATGGTAACGATTTGTTCTAGTTACAAAAAGGAAACATAAAGAAACTTCTATGTTGACATTAGTGATTAGACATCTATTGTAACCGGAATCTTAACTTGCGAGTTGAAATTAAAGATTTAGATATACTAAGGTAATGTAAGTTGCCTTCAAACATAAAAGACAGTTTGGCCGAGTGGTCTAAGGCGCCAGATTTAGGCTCTGGTCCGAAACGGCGTGGGTTCAAATCCCACAGCTGTCACGTCTTTTTAAGACGAGCCTGAAAATTCAAAAAACAATTTTTATCTTAATCTTATGTTATTGGGTATGGGCCCTTGGTCAGGTCTAAGCCCAAGAAACTAATGCATTTCACTTACAAATATTGTGTTTGGAAACCTTCGGATTCATCCGGAAATTTTTTCTACCTCTACTCTATTTGAAAAAAAAAACACACAAAAAAAACACACACACATATAAATATGATCAAATACATTTTATTTTTAACATGAAAACAGTGAGAACAAATTTGCTGTTATTATTAGATTTATTTTTATAGGTGTTTGCTGTTATTTTTGTTTTTATTTGCTAATTTTCGATTATGAGACATTAAAAGTATTTGTTGATTTATATTTTGTTGTTATCATAGATTTTTTCTTTTGTTGTTATAAGCATTGGCTGGTATTATCTTGTTCTTGATTTTGATTCTTTTGTTGTAATTTTTAGGTTTTTTTCGTCGTTATTATAAATCATTGTTTATGTAGATTGATATTGTAGTTGGTATTGAATATTATGTTATCATTTTTTTATAAATTAATATTATTTCTGATGATTAATATATTAGACAGATATTACTAATAATAATTTGTCTTTGTCTTTAAAATGATTTGTGGGCTTGTATATTTTTGTTTTGACTTTGTTTTCTTAACAATCCCTTCATCTTGAAACAGACTAATAAATATCTATTTGGTCGATGTTGAATTAAAAGACTTTTAGCTTTTGTTAGGGATAAGAACATTAAAACATTTCATATTTCCTTTTTTCCTTCTAAAAACTAGAACGCTGTGTAACATAATTCTTTTACTTGAAATCAAACCATCAACTTTGATGGGACAATCGGGAGTTTTACCTTAGGTTCATCTAAGGTGTTCTTTTATTCGTTGTTGCATGTTTGAATCCCAATCATGTGTCATATTTTTGGGTTTAAGCCTGTTTAAAACACCACTAGATAGATTATAACATCAAACCCTCCTGAAAGCTTTCCAAGGTTTTAGTCAATGTTCGTCGTTCAAATTAAATAATAAAAATCCTCAAACCACTGGAATCCTCAACTAATGTTATGCAATATCTGCTAGAAAGTGGATTGTGGCATGATTGTGTCTGGTTTATAATGATTTATTTTAAAGTAGCAATCCATTTATATTACAAAGGAGGTCTTCCTTGTATTATACGGCAAATTCAGGGATTATTTTATAAATTCCATTTTTTATAAAATATAAGCCTTGTATATTCTTTCTCTAAAGACAAACAAACTACCTTTCTAGATATTTTCATGTTTATATTAAAATATAAAAATAAATGATAGTCTATCACACTTGCTTCTTTCTGTATACTTATAAAATAATCATCCACTATGCAACAAGAAGTTCTTGATTCTTATAAATATCGTTATATGACTATATCCCTACAAATTTTTATTTTTCTGTTAAATTGTTTTGTCTACCGGCTTAATGTATGAGTTTTAGCAAAAAAAAAAAAAAAGAAAAAACATTTTAATTTGAGATTACTCTATAAAATAGTAACAAAGTTTTGAAATTGTTTCAATTAGGTTACTCATAAAATATTTTGTTTCAATCAAGTAAATAAAATTTTCTTTGTGTTCTAATCATAGATATTTTACCTAGATAGCAAGTTATGTAGGTTTTTTTAAAATAGCATGACATTACAAAAATTAGTAAAAATTAAGAATAAATTGCAAAAATTGCCAAAAAAAATCTGAAAAATTACAATATAATTATCATGTTCCTATTTTTTTTCATATGGAAGCAATTAATAGTTCTACTATTAAATATTTTAATATCACCTAACTATCTTTTTTAAATTTTTCAAAAAAAAATGATGGTTTCTTATAAAGAAATCCGTAACTTAAAAAATGGTGATTTCTGAGTTTTTTTTTCTTTTTGTTTTTGCAATTTTCTAGATTTTTTTTTGTAATTTTTGCAATTTAAAAATTATTTTTTTTCAATTTTTACTAATTTTTTCAATTTTTTAAAAAATATTTTGCAATGTCAGACTATTTAAAAATTAAAAAAAACTTACATAACATGTTATCCAGGTAAAATATTTAGGATTGAAACACAAATAAAACTTTAGTTACTTGATTAAAAAAAATATTTTATAAGTAACTTAATTAAAACAATTTTAAAACTTTGTTACTATTTTATAAAGTAATATCTTCTATAAAAATAAATAAATAGTTTTTAAAAGATCAACCAAACATCCCCTGAATGTAGTTTTGCTCCCAATATGGCCTTTCTTTAAAAAGAAATATGATCTTTTGATAATTGGTTAGTCTTTTCTATTTAAAGATTAATTAAGGTAAATTGAAATCAAATAAACAATAACGCTTTTATTTGGTTTGTTTTTCATTTTGGAACCATTAATGTTTCATGTTTAGCACTTCAGCCCACCTTATTATTATTATTATGCTATGTCTCCTGTTCTTCTCTTTCCTTTTTGCTTCATCATCATATGCTCAACTTATTATTATTATTATTATTATTATTATTATTATTATTATTATTACTAATTAGTATAAAACAAGAGTTTGGTGCCACAAATAGTTAATTTGCTTGACTTTTATATATATGAATATTATTTCATGTTTCAACAATAACATTTCGTTTGGCCTGGTGATGTTGTCTTAAGCTGTGCTTTGTGTAGCGGTTGACAACTCAGGTTCGAGTCTTGCTTTTGTCAAACATGTTTTTTTTTGTTACTATTTTGGTGGGCCCCGGGTATGTGAGTGGGTTTTTCACCTGTCGGTTTTTCTTAACATGACACCTGGATGCTAGGTGCTTTGTTTTTGCTTAATATAACTTTCTTATTCACTTTTTTCATTCAATTGTTGCATGTTTATGTGGGTGCTTCAGGTTAGAATTGACATTAATCTTATTTCGTTTTCTTTGCATTTGTTGTTAGTCTGTTGTTATTGGTGTTATTTAGGGACTGAATTTAAGTTTTTTTGGGTCTGTTGCTGGTTCTTGGAATTGAGTTTTAGGTTTTTAGGGTTTGTGTTTCTAACAATATTTTGGCTGGTTTTTGTTGTGGCTTAGGTGTTTTTGATAGTTAAAATTAGTTGTATGGTTTTTTAGGATGATTAATTGTAATTTTTTTGGCCAATTATAGAGTTTATGGTTCTTGAGCCGGTATGGTTGGCATGATTGAGGGTTTTTGATTGTGTTTTTTTTTCCTACCATTTTTTTGGTTGATTCATTTGAAATCAAATTCGGTTTACTGTTCAGTGCTAACTTTATATTTGTGTTACGCGAGTTTATTTTAAGAGTTAAAATCGATGTGATTATGAATCCCTTTTTCGGTTCAGTTTTTAAATGTAAATCGAATCAGTTTAAGTTTAGTTTAGTTTTTTTTTTTTTTTTTTATAATTGAGTGTCTATTTATTAGTGCCAAGTCAGTAAACAAAAAAACTGACCTGGTCCGGGCCAGTTCATGTTAAACGTAGGTATACCTTGAAAATTTAACCCGACTTATTACCCGTAAATATATCCTTATGTGAATCAGACCTGCTGCTGGTAATTTGTCAAAGTCAGTTTGAGTGTCACTACCAACAACAAAACCTTTGACCTGCACTCTAATAAAAACCAATCTCAAAACTTAAATAAAAGGTACTTTGGTTTATAGTTCGGTTTCGTATAACAGATTAAAGTTTAATTATTTTTTAAATGCATTATATTAGATAGCCAGTAAATAAAGGTTTGTAGTTAGTTATTGTTTTATACATATTAATAATAATTAGGTAGTCAATAAATAAAGGTTTGTGGTTAATTATTTTTTAAGCATTATGGGAAGTATTTACTTATTTTACTTGACCAGGTAAATATGACTACACAAAAAATCGCGGCGATCAAAGATGGAACTAATGGTCAACCGTTGGAAGTTCGGATTGTTAAGAAATGACAGCCCTTTAAACGACCCGAGACATGTTACTTACTGGTTGACATCAATGTAAGCAAACCTTTCTACTTCAAAAAAAAAAAAATTGTTTTCTTCGTTTCGGTTTTTTTTGGTTTTGGTTCAATTTCTTTGGTTTTTTACACACTTTACCTTACACTAATGACTCTCAACGCACTGAACTAACCTTTACAACCAATATTATGAAACACTTTCAGGGGGATGCAATCGAAGCCGTAGCTTCAGCCAAAAACGCACAGCATATGATTGACATTCTAGACATCAACCACTGCTACTCAATCAAAAAGTACATATGCACCAACAAACGATACATGATGCGCACTGTTGAACACGAAGCATCCATAATCTTGGCAAAATACACCCAATCCGTCCCCATAGACAAAGACAACATTCCAGCATATCATTTCAATTTCCTTCCATATGATCAACTGGAAACTCGAATTGGCTCAAAAGATCTCTTAACAGGTTTTGCACATCTTTTACCCTAAGATATCTGAACACAACCCAATTTAATTAAACGGGTCAAACAATCAGCCAAAACTCGATGGGTATATCAAATAGCATGAACAACCATATTACTTACAAAACAAAAATTTACTAAAAGAAAAATGAAATAATATATGCAACCTAACATCCTTTGTTTACAACTGCTTATTACAGTTATATTGGATGTCTGGTGGCCATAAATCTGTCTGATGACCCAGAAGAAAAGAAAAGAGTATATCTGACTCTAAAAGACGACAGGTACAAACTTACATTATACACACCATGTTTAATTCGATTCTTATCGTTACTTACAGCAACCCCAAAATTTTTTTCAAATATAAACAGCGAAAATTCAGCAAGAGTCACCCTATGGCCAGAAATACGAAAGAAATTCAGCAAGTGTTTCTTCATTGGCGTCATCCGTGCATAAAAGCTAGAACTAATTTAGTTTTTTCAAAATTTCTGAAGAAATGGTTAACGTTACTCCGGTCCCAAGGCCAGTAACCGACCAAGAAACCCCGGTAACCACAACCCCAGCAACTGGGGGGAACACCGGCGGTTATACAAATCTTACGAACACTACCCCGACTACCTAAGCCGGGGCAAGTGCAGTAAATATTCCACTGGGGTTCACTGATGCCCAGTTGGAAAAACGAACGAGGGCCCCTCGCCAAACACTAGATCAAGTGAAGGCGTGGGCCGAAGCACGTCAAAGAGAGTTCCAAGCTGAATTGGATGAACGCTTGCGTTCAGTCCAACAGGCTGACGAATTCGGCAGTACTCGCCAACAGCTCAATATGAACAGCGAGTGCGAGTACTCAGACGAGGAGAGAGAAGAATCCGATACCGACGCAAACCCTCGCCATAAGGCGAAAGGGAAGCGTAAGGAAACGGACTTCCAGCCAAAAAGGAATTTTGGGGAAGCTTTTAAACCAACAAATGCGGAGAGAAACCCGCGTGACTTCTCAAAAACCTTTAGGCCAACTGCTACAAATGCAGGAAAGTCAAAGTTTGCAAGGGACATTGCGGAAGCAATCGCCCCGAGAAGTGCCAAACAAATGTCTAACATTGGCACTTATGATGGTCTATCCGACCCAGACGACCACTTGAACAGATTCATTGCGGGGGCAACCGTCAGTAACTGGACGGAACCCACGTGGTGTTATATGTTCCAGATGACTCTGGTTGGAGCGGCCAGGGCATGGTTCGATCGTTTACCGGTCCACCACATATATGACTGGGCGGACTTTCAGAACAAGTTCAGCCAGCACTTCAGCCAACAGAGGAAATACACTGAGGAACAGTGGACGATCCTCAACTGCGTTAGAGAGGAGGATGAATCTTTATTAGACTTCATCACCCGCTTCAACTCCAAAAAGCTAAGTCTCGGCAACGTAAGTGAAGATCTTGTCCGCGCCGCTTTCATCCAAGGCGCCGAATACCCGGAGCTTATCCGCACATTGACGGGTAAGGATGGCATGCCATCAACATGGGATGCCATCATGACGGCGGCCAAGCGCTTTGCCGAGACGGAGAAGCAACTGGGAAGGGACCTTCCCCAGAGTACACACCTCTACACGCAGAGGACAAGAGAGAACAATGTCCGGATCGCCCGGCAGAACAAAAAGAGGAAGCTAGGTATCTGGCAGTCAAGGGTAAACTTTGACACCTCATCCAGCTCTCGCCCTCTTGTTGGCGGAAGAAATCACACACACCCTTCAAGCCAAAAGCACCGGTGGACGCCACTCACCAAAAGCGTCACGGAGATATTTGCCACGGAAAAGCTACCGTGGCCAAAAGCTCCAGTGATCCGGCACCGACCTAATGCGGATCAGAACAAATCCTGTGACTTCCACGGGACAAAAGGTCATGGTACGGAAGAGTGTACATCCTTGAAGGATATTGTTGAAGCATTCGTCAAGGATGGAAGACTGGCACACCTGGTGGCATCAATCAAGAAGGGAGGACGGAACGACAACCGGTACAGAGGCAACGGACGAAAGCCCGTTGACATCAGCATCAACATGGTTCATGGTAACATCAGAGGAAGAAAAAGGCGAACGCCAGAACCATGCGCGTGGAAGGAAGCTGAGGTGCGCTTCCCGCGAGTGCCAGGAGGACCCAGCAAAGAAGGCCCTATCGTCATAAAAAGCCAGCTGGGGCACTACATCACTTCTCGCACTCTTGCTGACAACGGCGCCTCGTCAACGGTGATGTACAGGCAGTTCTTCGACAAGCTAGATGACGAAGACAAGGAGCGCCTGGAAACGATCTACGCCTCGATGGAAGGGTTTGATGGCAGCACAAACACCCCCTGGGTATCCTATCTTTCCCCGTCACTCTTACAGATGGAAAACACTCCCGCACAGAAGATGTGGACTTTGTCGTGATGAGGAAGCCACACCACACGTACGACATTCTCTTCGGGAGAGACGGGATGGCAAGATTCAACGCCGTGGTATCCTCAGTCCACGGCATGATGGGATGGCCAATAGCTGAGGGTGTAGCGATGATCACCGGCATTCCCCAGGTATGCATCGCATCTGTCTCATCTAAACCCAAACCAAAGATGGCTAAACCAACCATCACCGAACCAGAAAGATGGGCCTTCAACGGCAAGTACCCTGACCAGGCCGTAACCATTGGCCCAACAATTGTTGATCCCACACGCACCTTACTTAAGCGCTTATTACAAAGGAACGCCGACATCTTCGCGTGGACACCAGCTGACATGACTGGTGTACCCCGGAGTAAGGCAGAGCATAAGCTCAAATGCGATCCGGCTGTCACGCCGATCGTACAAAAGCGCAGAGTAATGGGGCCAGAACAAACTAACGCGTGTAGAACCCAAGTCAAGGAACTACTTGACGCAGGCATCTTACGCGTTAGTAGATATCAAACTTGGGTTACAAATCCCGTTATGGTACCGAAGAATGACAAACAATGGCGCATGTGCATAGATTTCAAGGATTTGAACAAAGCATGCCCCAAAGATTGTTATCCGTTACCTGAAATTGATCTTAAGGTGGATTCATTGGCACCATTCCGCCTTAAATGCTTCCTGGACGCGTATAAGGGGTACCATCAAATCCACATGGCCGTTGATGATCAGGACAAAACCGCTTTTCGGACGCCCGATGGCACATTTTGTTATCAAATGATGCCATTCGGACTTAAGAATGCCGGGTCCACATACCAACGCCTGATGGACAAAGAGTTTCATTCCCAAATTGGGAGGAACTTGGAAGTCTACATGGATGACTTGGTCATCAAAAGCCCTGACCCAGAAGCGATGTTGAAAGACATCGAAGAAACTTTCAACACGCTCAGGAAGATAAACATGAAGCTCAACCCGAGCAAGTGTGCCTTTGGAATGGAAGAAGGGAAGTTCTTGGGGGTCATCGTCACTAATGATGGCTTCAGAGCGAACCCTGAAAAGGTCGAAGCCATTATCAAAATGGAATCACCTACTACCATCAAACAGGCTCAGACACTGAATGGACGACTAGTGGCACTTAATCGCTTCTTGGCAAACCACGCGGATAAGTCGTTCCCCTTCGTGTCAACGTTGAGAAACTGTTTGAAGAAAACGCACTTCCGCTGGACACCAGAAGCGGAAGCAGCTTTTCAGGAGATTCGGTCACGCTTGATCGAACTCCCAACACTCACAGCACCAGAAGCGGGAGAGGAGTTAAACCTATACCTTTCCGCAACTGATAGAGCAACCGGGGCAGTCCTGCTAGTAGAACGAAAAGGCATCCAGATGCCAATCTATTACGTCAGCCATATCCTAACAGACGTAGAAACCCGGTACTCTACCCTCGAAAAATTAGTCTTAGCACTTATACACGCTTCACGCAGGTTAAGACGATATTTCCAGGGTCACCCAATCACCATTCTCTCCAACTTCAAACTTGCAAACGTTCTAGGCAAACCCGAGTTATCGGGACGCCTAGCCAAATGGGCAATTGAGTTGGGGGAATACGCGATAAAGTATAAGCCAAGACCAGCCATAAAAGGCCAGGTTCTGGCCGACTTTATTGCAGAAGTGCCTGCATCGCGGGAAAAAGAGTGCCAGGAAGAGGCTCAACCCTCTCCAGCACAAGACATCAATGATGTCTGGCGACTCTACACTGATGGGGCAGCCAATAACGAGGGTTCAGGCGCAGGGCTAAAGCTAACCAACCCAGCGGGCCAAGAATACACTTACGCTATTCGACTGAATTTTCCAAGTACGAATAACGAAGCCGAGTATGAGGCATTCTTGGCTGGGCTGAGAATTGCGCGTAAGATGGGAGTGAAAAACTTGGAAGCCCACGTGGATTCCATGTTAGTAGCCAATCAAATCAACGGGACGTACACGGCCGTGAACGACACAATGGCCCTGTACCTCGCACAAGCAAGATCCCTTATGCGCGATTTCAATGACTGCAAAGTCATACACGTCAAGCGAAGTGAAAACAAATCTGCGGATGCGTTAAGCAAGCTTGTATCATTAGACTTTACCCACCTAGGAAAGGATATCCGCATTGAACTCCTCGAGACACCTTCGGTCCCGCACAAGGAAATTTGTGTCATCCAAACCGGCACGGAAACGTGGATGACACCAATAATAAAATACCTTGCGACAGGTACACTACCGGAGTCCAAAACACAGGCAAGAAAACTACGCTGTAAAGCACTGAATTATCAACTCATTGATGACATCCTTTACAGACGTAACTTTCTTGGCCCACTCTTAAGATGCGTGGACAACCAAGATGCTGACTACCTCCTAAGGGAAGTACACGAAGGCATCTGTAGAGTACACGCAGGTCCCCGCGCTGTTGTAGCCAAGCTAAACAACGCGGGATACTTTTGGCCGGGGATGCATACGGATGCACTGGCATACATCAGAAAATGCAGGTCTTGCCAGCTTTACGCACCCAACACGCACCGCCCGAAGAATGAACTTGTTCCAGTCACTTCTTCATGGCCATTTCAGAAGTGGGCCATCGATGTGACAGGCCCATTTCCTACAGCAGCAGGAAATGTTCAGTTCCTAGTGGTAGCCATCGACTACTTCACCAAGTGGATAGAAGCAAAACCTTTAGCCCAAACAACCGCGAAACATATCAAAAAATTTATTTGGGAATTTATTATTTGTCGTTTTGGACTTCCACAGAATTTGGTGAGCGATAACGGCACCAACTTTGCTGACAAGAAGCTACAACAGTGGCTGAAAGAACTTCAAATCACCCACACCTTTACCTCAGTGGCACACCCGCAAGGTAATGGTGAGGTGGAAAGAGCAAACAAGAGCATCGTCGAAGGCATCAAGAAAAGACTCTTGGAACACAGATCCGGCTGGGTGGACGAGCTTCCGCACGTCCTTTGGGCAAACAGAACGCTGAAGAAGGCCAGTACGGGAGAAACCCCGTTCAGCCTCACTTATGGCACGGAAGCCATGGTCCCGGTCGAAATTGGTTCACCCTCACCAAGGATCTTGATTCAGCCAGAAGACAATGATGCGGAAAGACGGTTGGATCTTATGCTGACCGAGGAACGCAGAGACTTAGCCGCAGTGCGTGAAGAGAACTACAAGCGACAAATGCAAAAGTACTACAACACGCGGGTAAAACTCTGCAACTTCAATGTAGGAGACTACATACTGCGTAACAACGAGGCTTCGAACCAAGAACGCCCAGGAAAGCTGGCCCCGGTCTGGGAAGGGCCATACATTATCAAAGAAGTCCTGGGAAAGGGCGCATACCGGCTCGAAAGGCTCGATGGCACTCCCATCCCAAGAACATGGAATGGAGCTCAATTACGCAAATGTTATATGTAGATCAATTCCAAAACTTGTAAAGAAAAGGCCTAGAGCCACTTCTAATGGAAATGATTCTCCTTTCATAATGTGTTAACTTTACCTTTATACTTATGAACTTCCCACACTGGTGCCGGTATTCACCGCATAAATGGGGAAGAAGTAAGTCGTTACGTGTGGAAGGCGGCAAAACCCGCATAAACACAACGCTAAAAATAAGGAAAACCTACACGCAGGTCAGATGTAAGTAAAGTTTAGCCATCCTTGTAAGTGCAAGTGACGGTCTTACCCGCACAATCACGAACAAGGAAGCAAAAATTCAACCTATCATCTACCACGTTCAAAGGTTATCCTAAAAAAGGATGAGGAAAACCTACACGCAGGTCAGATATGGGTAAAGTTTAGCCATCCTACTAAGTGCAAGTGACGGTCCTACCCGCACAATCACGAAAGAGGAAGCAAAACTTCACACCTATTATCTACCACGTTCAAAGGTTAACTTATCCTCAAAAGATGAGGAAAACCTACACGCAGGTCAGATGGTAAAGTTTAGCCATCCTACTACGTGCAAGTGACGGTCCTACCCGCACAATCACGGAAGAGGAAGCAAAACTTCACACCTATCTACCACGTTCAAATGTTAACTTATTCTAAACACTTGGAAAATTGCTAATTTAAACTAAAGTATGCAAGTCATATAACGTTTATAAAGCAAGGAATCCAATGAAAGAAGCGGTCTTAGCCGCACAAAGATTTATACTTCATAAATATTCTTTACAAGAATGGCCGGGTAACTACCCGCCTACAAGAGTAAATCTATACAAACTAAATCTGTCCTAGCAGCGGGAAGGGATCTTCAGGATCAGGCTTCAGGGCCACTTCCACTTGGACCAGTGCCGTCAGTAGAGCGTGGCAGTTCAAGGAAAGCCTTAAGGATAGCTAGCCCATCATCAGCAGCAGCAACTTCATTCACCTTCTCCACCACCGGATGCGGGAAGGCAGCATACTGGTTCACTGCTTGGTCGTAAATAGCTTCAGTATCCACATTATACAAAGGGAAGTTGGAAGGCGGAACGCCTTTCTCAACGAACCCTAGACCAAGCAGGAAGCCGGCCCGTTCCCCATCCTCGTGAGAAGCGTTGAGGGCTGCGCTCATTGCATCGTCGTAAGATGTCTCTGAGAAGACCCGATGCACAACCTACAAAAGAAAATATACAAGTGTCAACACCCTTTCTATTTACAAAGAAGAGCGTAAAGACATGAAAGCTTACCTGAGACAACGCTTCTCGAAGAAGCCATTCCTTGGCAACCAGAGCTTCTTGGAGGGCAGCTTGAGCTTCGTTACGGGCGCGTTCGGCTTCACTCTTGTTAAGGTTGGCAAGCAACACTTCTTTAGCCGCAGCCTCTTCGACGCCCTTTAGCTTCCGCTCAGTATGGTCAAGCACCCTCCTCTGGTCCAAGATCTCCTGGAGCTTTTTGGCGTCTTCCATCGCCAAGGCATCATGAGCCTGCTGGAGAGCCTCTAATTTGGCTTTAAGTTCTTCATTCTCCACGCGCAGAGGCTCAGCAACAGCTTCAGCCTTGGTGGCCCTCTCGGTTGCGTTCCTCGCAGTTTCCTTAGCCAGCCGAAGCTGTTCATTAACAGCTTGGGCAGCCTTGGAACGGGCCTCGAGTCGAGCCTGAACTTCAACCTCGAGGGCCTTGAAGGCCTTCTCCTTCTCCGCAGCCACTGCGGCAAGTTTTTGGTTCTCCTCCCGGACAGCCCGCGCCTGAGCTACTTCCTTGAGGCGAGCTGCTTTTAACTTGTCGTTTTCACGACAAAGCAGCTCGACGCGCGGCTGCATCCGGGCCAGGAGAACCCGAAGCTCATTGGTTAGCCTACCCTCCTGGTAGCTAGCCATGGCTTCCCCCAACGCACCACTGGGAGCAGCGTGACGAGCTCATTCCACGCACTCCACAGGGGTGCGAAGGGTTGTTCCTCGGCGAATGTTCCATCGTGGAACATACACTTCATTGGAATCCGACACTGCAAAAAACACAAAGCAGTTAGGAAAAGATGATAAAATATATATATATAAAATGGGCCAGAAGAACCCTACGCACCTGTAGGGTCAATAACAGGCCGATAGCCGCCGAACCCATCACCTGAACCCAAAGGAAATCCATCCAAGAGGTCAGGCAGATGGGAAGGTGGCAAAGATTGGCGGGAAGCCCCATGCGTACCTGATGGACCGGCCGTCGTTGCCGATGGCGGGGGCATGGTAGCAGCCGCCGTGGTCGCCGTCGCGGTCGCTGCCGCGGAATCCGCAGCAATAGTAACCGCCGGCTCGGTGAAGGATGCTGTAAAAATCGCACTCACAGCCGGCGGTGACGTCATCTCTGCTGGAACAGTCGGCTCAAAGGATTGAGCAACTGAACCAGCGGAAGCAGGCGCAGGCGCCTGGGTCGACGCCTCAGGTAGGCTAACTAAGCCTACCGTCATTGGCGGAGAGGTACTACTCGGCGCTTCACCCTGGAATGCGCCAACATCCACGCCTGCGTAAAGAAGAAAAGTGTTAACAGATTAAGCTATGAAGATAAAAGCTAAAGGAAAGTTGTACTTACGGGTTTTCTTGAGCCTAAAGGTACGGAGAGGCGGGGACGGACCCGATGGAGCCGGCCTCTTTGCGCCGGTCACCGTCGTCTTCTTTGGCTCTCCGGAGGTGACAGTCGCAACCTCCGGAGCTGTGGTCTTATCACCACCGGGATTCCCCGCCACCTCTTCACTTTCGGTCTCCGAATCAGACCGAGGCGCTGGATCAGCAGTGGAGGCCTTCTCCTTCCCCTTCCCGCCGGCAGCCTTCTTCTTCCGCACCAACGGAGGACCATCTGCGGATTCCTCATCAGAACATACGATTAGAGGAATTCCAGCTGAGGTTTCAACATTGAGGGGTCGAGGGTCGAAGAGCGCCTTATCTGGCCGACGGGCGCTAAGGATCTCATGGCCTAGCGGATAGACCTCCACGAACCGATCCGCCGTTTGATCTAGGATGGGCAACTCGTTCTCATCTAGAGCGCGAGTACCCATCCGTGCGGGACCGTCAGCCTCCCGCGGGTTCAGGAGCGACTGCAAGTCGTTCCCCTCTGAAATAAACAAGAAAGAAGTTAGAAGAAATTCAAAATCAACAAAAGGGAAAAAGGCATACCGTAAGGAACAGAGTTCGAACCGTATTCGAGGACGATCGGAATCTTGCGCGCATCAGCCTCCTTCCACACCCGGCTCATCCCCAGCATCACCATCCCGGACTCCGCAAACCGGTAAACCGGAGATTGGACCCGAGATATCTTCGCAAACCATTCCGCCTCCTGGTAGCTGGAGGCGTGAAGGCTGGGAAGTGCTTGCCCGTTCTTGAATTTCATGGCAATGGGGATGGCGCGAGCGGATATGAAGAAGAACTCCCGCTTCCACGAGCGAAGACTGCGCTCGGTCGCGCAGATCTTTAAACCCTTGATTCGGGTTGTCAGGGTATACCACCCCTGGATGCACCTCCAAGTGTAGAAGGTCATCAGGCGGTCAACATAGGGCTCAACGCCCAAAATCCGGCACACCCACTCGAAGTGGCGAATCTTGGCGATCGCCATAGGGTGCAACTCGGTCAAATGAACACCGTGCCTCTCAAGGACACGATAAACAAACTTTGTCAATGGGAACCTAAGATTCCCATAAACAAAGAATGCTGCATAAACCCCGATCTTGCCTCTGGGGGCATCGTACACAGTATGATGGGGTTCAGGAAACTCAGGCTCGAGAGACTCGAGCATGAACTTCCTGACGACATGCCGGTACAGATCGCCAGGCAGAGCACACTGGCACTCGCCAGCAGTACTCTTGTCATCGGCGGTGGATTCAACATCACGAGACGACATCTTGTGAAGGAAAGAAGAAGAAAACGATTTCGGGAGAATGCTTGCCTGAAAAGGTGAGTATTCGCCGGAAATCGCAAAGAAGATGAAGAGAAGAGTGAAAGTGTGGATTACAAAGAACCCTCTCCCCCTTTATATACTAATCGCAATTAATGCGATGAAATTAATGCGGAAGAGAGAGAAAACGAAGGTGCAAGAAACTATGACACGTGGCAAAAAGCAAGCTGGCAACAGCTGTTGACAGGACGCATACCATTAATTTCGCGGCCACGCGCCCGAAAAATCGCGCCCACGGGCCTGAAAAAGCGTCTGGAATGACCATGTACTGTCACGTCACCATAACTTCCTGCACGTCCTGACACAGTCAGAAGAAACCGTCGCACGACGTTTCAGAGGTTTGGACTGTTCTTATCCTTTCACCAACTCTTCGAATTTCAAAATTCAAAATTCAAAAAGATTCAAAAGTAAGCGGGAAAATACCCCTTACCTTGGCAACCAAGTAACCGTAAGACGGATGCGGGTACAGTGTTAAGGCAAAACCCTTCACATACCTAGCACCCGCAGGGAATTGAAGCCAAGAATAACTTGGCAACCAAGTAACCGTCAGACGGATGCGGGTATAGTGTCAAGGCAGAACCCTTCACATACTTAGCACCCGCAGGGAATTGACGCCAGGAATACCTTGGAAGTAAAGTAACCGTAAGACGAGTGCGGGTACAGTGTCAAGGCAAAACCCTTCACGTACTTAGCACTCTGCAGGGAATTCAAACCAAGAAGGATCTTCTGGGCCATGCTTGCGGAAACAGGAATAACATCCCCGCACGACGGGAACGTCGAGAACTATATTGTTTGAAACTCCAAGATGGAATTGGTGGCTTTAGCATAATTGATCACTATGTTGAAAACTACCAAGACCCCATGGAGAATCCACACAAGTGGGACTCAACGCTCCTGACGTGCGAGGAGGTTACAAACCTACCCGCTTCACACCCAAAGATCAAGCAGAAAAGTCGGGAATTTCTGCGTGACATCAGGAAAACCGCGGGATGAATCACCACGGAAAACCGAAAAACTAAACCCTTTTCAAAACCCCTTGCTAAGTCCAAAAGTTCACCTCACTTATTAATAATTCATGAGAAGAACATTGGACTGGGGGGACTTGAAGAGGTAGGTCCCAGCAGAGCCCAGTTGGACCCGCAAGACTCACCTTGAACAGGGACGTCTGCGCAATGACCAACTGCTCCAGCAGGACCCACCATGCTCAAAGAACCTTACGCGCAGTACGCCAGCTGTACCCGCAGGGAAAGCCTCCCAATGGTGAAGTACCCCGCCTGTTCCCGCAGCTGCGGATACAAGCCACCAGGGAAGGCTACCCGCACTAACAGCAAGGCTACACGCACAAGGCATTCGTTACTTCAGTAGTCACATGAAGGAATGAGCAAGGCGGGAACACTCCCGCCTAAATGAGCCAGTCCGTATGCTTCTGGAAGGTCTTTCGTACTATACCTACTAAGGTATGGGCGGAACAGACAATTTGACCAGAGCAGCCCATGAACTAATCACAGGGTGACAGCTCACCGACAACAATACGAGGAGGAGCACCCTCTAGTACTGTTTGTCACTATTAGCCGCTGCCTACTCACCAACCCTTACGAGGGGACGTGCACAGCCTACAGTTGGTGGAACAGTGCGTAGCCGGCAGTAAAGGAACAGTATACGGCCGACCTTATTACTGTTGGCCGTAACCTATCCACCAACCAGCATGGCCTGTGCGTACGTCCACTGTTGGTAGAACAGGAATACTATTCAGCCGGCTGTACCTGCTTGGAAACCTACCTTCGGCTATAAATACTCCAACACCTTGGAATGGTAAGGACATGATCTGATATCTCAATCTTATCTAGCAATCTCTTAATATACACTTATATTCAGAGCAATCTAGTCTGATTCTCACGCCGGATGGTGGTCACAAGGAGGAACCCCCCCCCCCTTCTCAGTGACGAGCTTACGGTGTCTGTTTTGCAGGTCCCCTGAAGAACAACCTTCTCTGCTGGACCTCATCCGTGGGAAACATTACTTAACCCCCAGATTATCTATAATCTGCCTGTGGGTTCACTTAGTGTTTCTTCAAAAACAAAAATTTACTAAAAGAAAAATGAAATAATATATGCAACCTAACATCCTTTGTTTACAACTGCTTATTACAGTTATATTGGATGTCTGGTGGCCATAAATCTGTCTGACGACCCAGAAGAAAAGAAAAGAGTATATCTGACTCTAAAAGACGACAGGTACAAACTTACATTATACACACCATGTTTAATTCGATTCTTATCGTTACTTACAGCAACCCCAAAAATTTTTTTCAAATATAAACAGCGAAAATTCAGCAAGAGTCACCCTATGGCCAGAAATACGAAAGAAATTTGATCAGTCAGATGTCGAAAACACTGATGCTCCAGTTATTGTTGCTGTAACATCAACGAAAGTTACCAACTTCGTTCGTAATGGTACACACAACAACCCTAACTTCAATTCAACTCTCTACAATCAAAATAACTAACTATGTACTAGCAGATAACAACGAAATGCAACTCAGCTCAACAAGCGCCACTTCAGTCTTTGTGAATCCTCCAATTCCAGATCTGCCACACCTGACACACAGGTAAAACCATTTTAACCACCACTTTTGTAGCAAAAATAAATAAATCTTTTACTTACTAACAAGCAACACCATACAAAAACATAAATTGCAGATACAAGCAGCTTAACTACCCCGCGCCATCAATACCATCAGCCACTGTATACCCCGCAATGACAATTGCTAAAACAATCAAACAACTGTAACTCATATTCCCTTACATCAACCGACCATAAAGAAACACATAAAACAATAGTAACAAATATTTATATTCTAATGCAGAGACAACAGGTCGAATGTGTTGCCATCATTAAAGACATCCTTGCAGGCAACGACAAAACTTGGTACTACAAATCGTGTAACTTATGCAAAAACAGAGCCTTCAAAACAGAGGCAACTACATCAGCCAAAGGAAAGGAGGTAGTAGAATCAAAAGACTTTTACAGCTGCGAAACTCATGAAATTGTTACCGGATACATCTTCAGGTAATGATACATAAAAAACTAATAATTGATCTAAAGCATACCATGTAACTGTTGGTATATATTCGGTGGAATGTGTTTTCGGTCATATTACTTACACCTAATGCTTGCTAGACGCAACTTCAAATCTCCTTGCTTCTTTGTTTAAGCTATCGTTTTATCATCTGTAACACATATGCGATCAATCAAACGTTGCACACAATTATATATAATATTTTTTTAGTCATGTGATATCGGTCAATATAAAATATCTATCCATGGTAAACGGGTCTTATTAACACACAAAGACAAAATCTAAAGGAATGTATATATCGTTAACAAATAAACAAAACACAAAGTTTTTATGGTAATGACATTAGTTAATACCCTAAATATATATATATTTTACTTACATTATAAACTAACAACAAAATCATACAAGAGTTGATACCATTAAAGTTAGTATCTTTCATATTTATGTAATCTAAAATTATGACATGTACTGTGTATCAGCCCTACTTGAAGATGCAACAGACAGAATAACCGCCACTTTCTTTGACGAGCCCATGGCTGCCTTGGTAGGCGAGAGTTGTGACCAAATGATCAAGAAGGAAAGCTACCCAACAGCTAAAGAATGCCCAGCAACGTTTCAGAAACTCATAGGCAAAGAAATGAAATTCCGCCTACAACAACACCGTGAAGATAACAGGCAGCCAGACACATGCGTCATCAACCGCGTTTGTAACCTTCCAGCACCCATAACAGCTACTGAAATTCCAGCTACGAAACTCCCACCTCCAACGCCCGACAAAAAAAATCAAAAAGGCAACATCCCGACACAGCAGGTATCACACCCAATCAAATTACATATGAGCCAACGTATCATACTACACCTATTACGGTTAACTTATGCTAACTTATCATCATTTTCTAATAAACACAGGAACTGACTCAACTCCAATGAAGGAGGCGAAAAATTGGTTGAAGTAAAACAAACCTGCTCTTTTTTGGGAAACTGCAAGTAAGTTACATGCAATACTTTCATAATAAAGAAATGAATTAAAGATAATTCAAAAATACTAACAGTGTTCTTCATGCCATATTATAACAAACAACACAGTTTCCATAAACTACATCTGAAGACTAAAACAGATGTCCCAGCTATGGCAATAAATAAAAAGCTGGAAACCACATCAATGCAAATCATGTTTTGGCAAATGATGACTTTTTGGAAACAGCATCAGAAGAAAGATCCCAAAACATAACTGATGCAAATGCCAGCTCTTGAAAATATAGTTATCCACAACTTTAGACTATTAATATGTATGCCCAAAAAATTGTAAAATGTTTGTCAAAAACTACATTGTAATGATGTTTTATATCTTATGGGTGTAATATTTTGCAATCAACCAAGCCCGGCGCAACGCGCCGGGTCAACATCTAGTTATATAACAAATGACAACTTTGGTATCACAATGACCCTTATTGAGTCACTTGGCGACACTTTAGTGGTCGACAATTTTTCTTTCTTTAGTTCCAATACCGTAATAAACATAACGTAAGTTGAAGAAATGACAATTTTGTTTTTTCTTTTTTGTTGTAGGCTGACGAAATGACAATTTTGTTTTTTCTTTTTTGTTGTAGTTTTATTATCGTAACGAACGTGATGAAACCAACCGAATTGGCATAAGCTCACTACATTTTGTTTTAGTTTCAGTATCGTAACGAAAATCAAGCGAATGCCAAATTTGTTTTTGTTTTAGTTTTGATACGTAACAAACGTGACGGAGTCCAACCAAATTTGCGTACCGTCTCAAAGTCCGGGATTGACAACGCTCGGGTTTAACTAATGCTTGACTTTTACCGACCGACAAACCATATTGGGTCACCTCAAATTTTATATATATATTTTTGTTATAGTTCCAATACATAACGCACGTAATCAAAATAGACCGAATTTGTGTTAACTTACCGCCTCAACACCCGTGACTGACAACGCTTGTATTTTACCATCGTCTAGATTTTACCGACCTGCCCCGGCACAACGCGCCAGGTGAGCTACTAGTTTTTTGTAAATAGAAATATGTTGGTTTAGCCTTTTCTAATTACAGACTAATTAAGGTAAATTGAAATCAAATAAACAGTAACGTTTTTACTTGTTTTGGTTTTTAACTTAGGAATCATTTAATGTTTGTTATCATAAAGAATCATTACGAATGACTTGACTTAATATTTGATTTGTGAATGAACCTTATATGCTGTTCTAAAAACAATGAACTTTATATACTCTTAAACAAAAGAAAAAGGGAAACCGCGAGTCAGCAAAATCAAGCGTGATGTTGTAGTTGAAAGATAAAGTGATGAGAATAAAAATGCTAAAGTAAAAGCATATGCAACCGCATGCAAAATGTAATCGATACTTTATCAATAGTAACACTTGCAAATTATTATTAACCCAAACATAAATAGAGTCTTTAACCTACAATATTTGATTATTTTCTGTCAAATGTTTAATCGAATCTACTAGTTTGTGGGCCGTTGTTGATATATAGGTTGAATGTTAACTTTGAGAACATAAGACGGTTGTTTTGGGTTAGATGGGTTTGTAAAACGACTCAAAGAAACTAAGACGTGCAATTCAAATGCTTTACAACCCCAGACTCGTAGATAGCTCCAACTTGCTAGATTTTTTTTTACCAAAGTTCATAACGGGTTATCTTTTGATATTTCCAATAATCATAGTAAATTATCACTGATTCTACATGCCATTGATGGAGCAAGCTACACCTGATCTAAGGTATTATCAATAGCAACTTACTACTAATAATCAGTTCCACTTAATGATCATTTCAATGCAACCTTTTATCAAACATGCCACACGCGAAGGGCTCTGCCGCTTGGAACTCGCCACACGTGTGAACATTAGACCCCACAGACTGGGGTAAAGCTTCTTTAGGGCCAGGGGTGGCCCTCCCCCTCCGTTTTTTTTTGCGCAGTAATGTAAATTTACCCGTTCTTGACCAGAAATTTGTGCTCCCCCCTCGCTTATGATATTTTTATACATTTTGAGTTCGTCCCCTGACGTTCTCATCCAAGTTTTGCCACTGTTCGTGAAGGCATTACCATGTACCTCTCTGAGGTGCAATGCCTCCTTGGAAAACCTCAAAATAATCACTTAACACTACCCTACACCACAATATGAAATATTGATTTAAATGTATAGTGTACTTTTTCTCATTTATTTTCTTCCTTAATTTATCTTGGTGGGAACTGCCTTGAAACTATGGAAGTCCATAAAGAGAATGAAAATCGTTTCCACTCTTTTTTTTGTACACATAATATGGCTTTCAAGTTCTCACACGTACAAACCTTCAATCTGATACTTTTAAGTTTCACACCCTTGCTTATAGTTGTGTAGGCTAAATCCTTCAATCCGATCTTTGACTTTAACTTAAAAGTTATTGACCTTAGACGGCCGACAAATGGCTAGTAGATCATTCACCAAAAGTCTTCCTATTGACAAACAGTCAAACACACAATCAATGGTAGATGCACTTGCATTGACCTTTTCCTATATGTTGACTACAAGCTAGCGTAGTAAGTTACCTTGTGTTGACTTACAATACAAAACTAAGACCATTCGTAGTGGTTGCCCCTACCTCTCTCTCCATTGACCTTGAAGAAAGTCAAATCCCATCAAGCGTTTCCTACAAAACGCTCAAGCCCAAATTCGCTCCCAAAACGCACCGGGGCTAATGTACCTGGGCGTTTTGGGGCTTCCCCCCCCCCCTCCCCACAAACGCCCCACTATGTTTGGTCTAGCTGACTTAAAACTTTCATTAGAGAAACATGCAAGTTATTCATGATTCAATAATCTTTTACATACACCTCTAAACTTATACTTTTACCGACGAATGACCATAACATAACAACTATTGCAAGTTTCCTTTTACAATCTTCACCATCAAATCTATACAAACTTTTGACCAAACACGAGATGTGTAAGTTTTCATTTTCATATTCAAGAAACCACCACATCATCTAGCAATTACATCATGTAAGGCTTGGATGACCTAGTATTGGTAAAAAATTCAACAAATCATTCATATCATCATGAGAAACCATCGTTACGCGGAAAAACAAAGCCTTGAGTTACTAGTTACAAATCTCAGTAATGTAAAACCAACATTATTTGTTGAAATATTGCGGGACCGATAATAAATCTTATAGTGAGGTGGATGTTGAGTTTACAAAACATGGCATTAACTATGCCATCAATATGGTTTTAAGAGTGATTTGTGAGTAGAATTGAATTAGAAAGGATTAAGTAAGAGGATTAATTAAAGGTAGAGATGAGTTTGATTAGGTTAATAAATATAAATAGAATAGAATAGAATACAATACAATACAATGTTCACATGCCTAGTGCCACTACCAGAACCAGTACCCACTTGAGAGAGAGAGAGAGAGAGAGAGAGAGAGAGAGACAGACTCCCACAAAGTAAAAGTGTTTTCTTTTTTATTTTAATTAATAATTTTCTTGATTTCATTTCATTTGATGGTGGCTCTCAATGCCCTTAATCCATTCATCCTCCTCCGCCGCTAATGCCGCCATCGTCACTCAGCTAGGCAGCGGTGGCGCCGGAGCTTCCAATGCCGGAGTAAATCTCACCATCACCACCGTCTTCATCGGCCTTGTTGTCGCTGCTGCTATCATCATGTACTCCACCTCTAGGTAATAATATTATTAATAAATACTAATAACTACTGCTACCCACTTCACTCAACTCAAATTCAAAACATAGTATTGTTCCGTAATTAGTGGAATTGATTTATGAAAGCCCTTAGACACAGTCAAACTCTTTGAGATCCATCTTATTCCTACTACTTGCATCTTCTTCTTCTTCTTCTTATTATTCATCCGATCGGTGAGTGAGTAATTCGAATCAGTTGATCTCGAATATTCTATTCTACCCCTATTATCTTGGGTCTTTTGTCCCTTAAATCCGGTGGTTTTTATTTATTTATTTGTTTACTTCCAATTGGGTTTCAAACATCGTTGGATGCTTAATTGGCTGTGTCCGATCCATGGCCCGAAACTAATTGATGCATAAGGAAGATAAAAGATATGTTTTTTTCGCTAAATTTTCACTTGGATGAATATTTTTAAGTAATTAGGATTCAAATAAGCAGGAAAACTGTAACCGATAGCGAGGCCGAAAGAAGTAAAGTTTAGAGCCCGAAATCATAATGTTGTTAATACTTAATACAGTTGTTGAGTTTGCTAGTGGCAGTTAAGTTTCAGACTTCAGTGTTTCCAGTGTTTTATCTTTTCAAACTTTCCTGTTGTGTTTTAAGTTACCGGTAGCACGTGATAGTAGAATGGAAGACTTAACGATTAGTTGTTGAGTGGATTGGGTATTAATGAACATCTATACTTGAAGCTTGATGTCATTCTTGTTTGTACCTATCCAGGATTTACCTTTTTTAGAATAAACGTGCGGACTGAAACTTTATTACTAGGCTCAAGTATTTCGGTTGTGTTCTGCTCGTGCACTAGTTAGTAGAACTGAGTCCTGACTAGAGAAGTATATTTTTTGTTGTCAATGTGTGACATCATGAGTGAAGTGGAGGCGTTTGATTATGTCAATAGTTTTTGCTTGGTTTATGTTTGTGATGTTCCAGAACATCAATATTTCATGAACTTGTATTCTATATGTAGTAGACAACAAAAGGCTACAGGAAACATATGTCTTATTTTCTTTCATAAAAATCGAATAGAAAGCAAACGTGATATGGAAATTATGCTACTATCAATAACCATGTAATCAAGCTAGCTCATTTATGTAATGCACCCAGAAGCCCATATTATATTTTGCTTGATATTATATTTTTGAAAGACGAAACCATTCATTTATGTAAGCTTTGATTGTATGTGGCATTTTAATTATTATATTGAGCTAACATTGGGTATTATTGATTGAAGGGGACGTCTAAAATCACCATGGTCACGTAGGAAAAGAAAACACTCACTCACACCTCAGCAGTGGAAAAGTTTCTTTACACCAGACGGAAAGCTTCGAGATGGTGTTAAATTCCTTAAAAAAGTCCGCAGTGGGGTGCGTCTTCCACTTTCATCTAATAGTTTAGAATTTGAACTTATCCTTTCTCCAAGTAATGTATTTATTTATTTATTTATTTGCAGGGAGTTGATGCAAGTATCAGGTCAGAGGTTTGGCCTTTCTTACTTGGAGTGTAAGTAATTTTGATTTTTAAGTATTAATGTATCTTTTAAATTACACAAAAATGACCTAGTGTTTTCTCTCTTTTACAGTTATGAATTGAATAGTTGCAAAGAAGAAAGAGATAAATTAAGAACCCATGGAAGGTATATGCCTGCCTGTTTTGTATATGTCTACCGTCATTTGCACTCCATGTTATTTATTTTTTATATATATGTGTTACAGAAAGAATTACGAAAAGTTGCGGAGGCAATGCAGGAAGCTTCTGAGATGCAACACAGGGGAGAGTGATTCGTTCATGGACTCTGCGGAATCAGAGGATGTTGTGAGTGCTAGGGAGTCCCTTTCTAGTGAAGAAATAACTTCATCTCCCGTGTGTTCAGATAATACTCCCATAGTATTGGAAGATCCCATGGTTGGTGGTTCAAGGAGATATATAGATCCAAACATCTCCGACTCCGAATCAACCGCCTCAGACTCTTCTCAGGATGCTGAAGTCAGTCAGACCTTCCCCTCCTCAGATACCAAGGAGGAAAACGACGAGTCAACTGAAGTCCAATCAAAGCTTACATTAACCGAGGATTTTTCGACCTGGCAGCGCATCATCCGCCTTGATGCGATTCGTGCCAATGGCGATTGGATCCCGTATTCCAAAACTCAGGCGGAGGTCTCTGAGGAACGCGCCGTGCGTTCAGCTGAGGTCGTCGGGTTAAAAGACTACGAGCATCTTGAGCCGTGCCGGATCTTCCATGCTTCACGGCTGGTTGCCATTCTCGAAGCGTACGCACTCCACGACCCTGAAATTGGCTACTGCCAAGGGATGAGTGATTTGCTGTCTCCGATAATCGCGGTGATGACAGAGGACCATGAAGCGTTTTGGTGTTTCGTGGGGTTCATGAGAAAGGCACGACACAACTTCAGGCTTGACGAGACCGGGATCCGAAGACAGCTTAGTAGAGTGTCGAAGATCATAAAATCCAAAGACTCCCACCTGTACAAGCACTTGGAGAAGCTGCAGGCGGAGGACTGCTTCTTCGTGTACAGGATGGTGGTGGTGCTGTTTCGGAGAGAGTTGAGTTTCGAGCAGACGATATGCCTGTGGGAGGTGATGTGGGCGGATCAGGCGGCAATCAGAGCGGGGGTGGGGAAGTCGGGGTGGAACAGGATAAGGCAGAGGGCCCCGCCAACAGAGGATCTGTTGCTGTACGCGATAGCAGCGTCGGTGCTGCAGAGGAGGAAGCAGATAATAGAGAAGTACAGCAGCATGGATGAGATAATACGGGAATGCAATAACATGGCAGGACAACTGGATGTGTGGAAGCTCTTAGACGACGCCCATGACTTGGTGGTTTCCGTTCATGACAAGATCGAGACCGCATCATAAACTGCTGCTGCTGCAAGTATTCCACTCACTATTTTATTATAACTGCCCCCCTCCCCTCATCAGAACTTTATAGCAGCCTGCAAGCAAGTTTTATTTACTTTGTTTTTTTTATTTTCTGTGGGAGGGAGGACAATTGTTGTAGTTTCTTTCAAACACATAACAAAATTGAGAATCAATCAATCAACAAACTTATAATCAAATATCAAATTTGTCTGTTTTGGTATAACGTATCGGACAATGGAATCTGACTCTTGTTTGTTGTATCCAGTGAAATGAAATAAACGAAAGAAACATCCTACAACGGCTTGACTTGATGAGAAATTGCGAATGTTTGTCTGTCTATCTGTCGGTTCAAGTCCACTCATGGAGGCCAAATTGGCTAGTTTCGTCTTTATGTCGACGTCGCTAGTTTAGTTTCATGTAGCCAAAGACATGCAAGTGTTTTGCTTGTGGTCTTGAATTTCATTCTTACAGTTTGGTATGCAATCTCACTTGTACTTGTCCGGTGTTTGTAATGTTAAACGTTAGACAAGTGAATCAAGAACACCAAACATGATGTTGCATAAAATGTTTACGCGAGCGACTCTTTTCATTAATTAGAAACAAGGACAACATACTTTCTACTCTCTAAAAATAAAACCTTTGATGAGTTTATATAACACCCACAATTCTAATCATACTCAAACTAAAAAACATAATCATACTAGACTTCTAATTTATTTAATAATAAATAAAAGATAACTATGACACCAAATTATTCAACTTGGTCTCTGAACTTTGGATCTCCACCAAACCATCCCTTGAGATCTTTCGTACCACCCTTACACTTTTCGTATTAGTCATTTGGGTCCTTCAAGTTGGTGTTGCAAGAAAATAGTCAAGAAATTAAAAGCATTTCATTCCTTTTATCAGAATTAAGAAATACATAATTATTGACGATTCGACATCACAAATGAAAATAAAGATTAATTAATGCTTGGCATATGATCTGACTGCAAAAGCCAAAATGAAGACGAAGAGCGGCACGAGGAACTGTAGAATCTTAACAGCAAGTTGTGAAGTCTTGTACGGCTTATTATCAGTAGACTTGGCACCTGCGTAATTGCATTTAAGTGGAACCGCAGTTGCATGCTCTAGTGGCTTACCAATGCAGTATTTGTCCATCATCCCTATAGCTTCATGACTATGCCCAATGTCCTCAAAATCAGCCGTTGCATCTTTGCCTGCAGTCGATATTTATTTATCATACGACGAAAGAAACAAAACAATGTATGCAATTGCTATAAGTCAATAACATTGCATACCCGTTGCGGCTAACAGGACTTCAGAACCTCCAGGATGGTCCTCCATAAAGGGTGTTACATCGTAAACCTTTCCCTGGATGATGAGACAGCACTCTTCGGTTTTGTCGTGCTTCAAAACTTGATCAAAGTTAAATGTTTTCATCATGCCTGCATGTTCCAGCCACACGCACATTACTAATGTATAAAAAAAATAATAATAATAACAAAATATGAAATAGAGGATACCGTTACATATTATTAACATTACCTATGTAATATGTAGTAATTATGAATGAAATGATGTAGATGGAGCTTAGCTTTGGTATTTATAAAAGAAAATGGTGGATACATGTGTTTAAAATTACAAGGTCCATAGGGGTATTTTGGTAAGCCAAAGTTGAGTAAGCATTGAATAATGGGAAACACAATTTATATAAAAGTGAAACTGAAATAGAAATAGAGCTTAGGAAGTAACGAAGACGAATGGAAGAAGGTCTGTTGAGCTTTGTAAATAAAGAAGTAGGGACAATATAATTGGATGATTAAAGAGGCGGAATGTGATTTGTTTGACCTCAACCAACATACACAACTGTTATGGCCAAAATAAAATTAAATACAATTTTTGTTTTTACATTTTCATATATTAAGTAACTCACACAATCTCTAGACATGCTCTTAAATATACACCAACTAGTATTTGATCCCCGCATCACGGGGCGTGTAAAATTGTTTATTCACACATCCATTTTACTCGAAAACATGAAGGTTTCACCACCACCATCGTCCTCGGTCACCACTCCCTCTCACGCGACAAGTAATTTTCATTCACCATTAAAAAAACCGAATGAAAAGTAGACATAAAATGTTGTACCGTGCATGATGTGTCATATTAACCAATAACATAAAAAAAGTGCAACATGACATTCTTCATAGACAACAAAACAAAATAAAAAACAATATGAAAGAATATAAAAAAAACTAAATTTATTATAGTTCATAGACTCTAGTAACTTTTATAAAGTTTAAAGACAACAACATGAATTCGATAAAAACTTATAGAGATTATTTGAACATTTGTATTAAAAAAACCACACAAAATTCAATCCATCAAAGGGTCATACCTTAGACCTACAACTTCGCACCCAACTAAACTTACCATCACACCAATTGAATTCTTTGTTAAAAACTGATTTGTGTTTCTATATATATTCAAATCACTTGTGCTGATAAAACAATAATAATTAAAGTTAGTGGAGATAATGATGTGTAAAAGATGAAGCAAATGTTACAACACTATTATACACAACTCTCCCAAAATTGTATATATATATATATATAAATATTCATCACAGAAATACAACCGTTAACAATCTAGCGGAACAATTTTACTACACTGCTTAATACGTTAATACGGTTAGTCTAAAAGCACTTTGATGAAAATATACAATTTTTTAATGGCAAACTATCATACTCTTGTATACTCCTATAAACTAGCTATAATTGTAATATGTAGGATTTGAACTGTTGGGTTCCAGTAGTGATCAGTCAACGGTTTAACAATTAAACCCGGTTTTACTTAAATAGGTTTCATAATTATTTAATCACATTAATATAAGAATACGCAGCGGAATATTAAATCGAGTAATCACCAAAAACGGAACCATACAGGATCCGGTTACATACGATACGAGTACGAGTCAAAACAACCAAGTTAAATATAAATCAACAATGACGATATTTAAGTTTAACTCGGTTAATGATTAACCGGTTGAGACACCGAGGTTCAACGAACGTTGCTAGTTGACGAACTGGAACGAATGGCGGCTTTGTGGTGGCACCGAACTGTAACAGCAGCGGCGGAAGCGAACAGGTGCGGCGGCAGCGAACAGGTGCGATGGTAGTGACGGACCTGATGGGCGGAACAAGCGGCACGACAGATGGTGGCGGTTTCCGACGAGTCGCTAGTTGTATAAGGCGGCAATATTATATACGGCTAATATTTACGTGAACGAAAATCAATTTGTGCATGAGGCTGATGTCCCAATCATTAGGTTATTATAATATATATTATATATTTTATATATATATATATATATATATATATATAATATACCTTATAATAACCCTCAAGCCCAACTTCGTTAACCACTTGTTTAAAGCCCAACTCGTTTAATATAAGTAAACATTAGAAATTGTTTATTATTTATATCTCATATAAATAATAAATATTTATCTTCGCCATTTACCGGTTAAACAGTTTAAGCGGATTTTGGTTCGTTGCCCAAGGTGTAACTCTCGCGGGTCACGACCTAGTCGGCCACGTTGACTTACCCGAACCGGTCCATAGTTCCAACAATCTCCCACTTGGACGGTTTTCGGTTAAGTTGCTCAACGCTGACAGCTAGCGGTGCTCTAGCTACACATAGCTGCCCCTAACAGGTTATGACATTTTAAATTCACTAACCAAAAGATTTTGGAATACACTATTGCAAGATAATGAAAATATAGTAATCGTTGTCATCTATCCTTTCCGTATAAGACACCAATTGAACAATGAGACATGGATCAGATCAATCTCATATGGCGTTCAACCATTATCGTTTTCGTTCTCGAGTCAAAGTGGTCCAATCAAACACACAGTAAGTTTGGTTGAGGCCTCACACTTTACCAGTTTGAATCAACGAAGGCGCCAAGATGTCTAACTGTTACATATCATGTAAGAGTACAGAATCCTATCTTGATTACATACAACTCCAACTGAACTTCAGAATACTCCCAACCAATGCCTTTATGACTGGCAGTTACGCGACAGCGGTTGACACTGATCAAAGAATACCTTTAGTAAACGAAAGTTCTAATATGTATCTCAGGTCTAAGGATACTAAATGAGCATACCAATATCAAATGCATCTTATGACTAAGATCCATGAAGATGATTTGATGCGAGTTACATCCAACGTCATTCATAATGAGGTCTGTGAGTTTGGAAGTCAACTCCTTGAGTCCAAAGTCGAATAGTCTTAATTCAGAATCGCTCCCACGAGTCTGACCGACTACGGATAATTTAGAATACAATATTCATGGATTAAACGTATTAAAATGAACACAGTTATAATATTCAACGTTTGCATTTAACCATTAAATCAAAAGAGAACTCAAAAGTATAACTGTTTAAATGTTCATACATCCAAGTACTAAATCAAAACAAATTACTAGCTAATCTAAGACCGATAGCATCCCTGTGATGGTCATGCTTGTCCTGAGTCATCGGCTTAGTGAACGGGTCTGCTAAGTTTTGATCTGTGTCTACTTTGCTTATCATGATGTCTTTATGTTCCAGTAATTCTCGTACATAGTGGAACTAAAAATGTGCTTGGCCGTGTGATGAAAATTGGGCTATTTGGCTTGAGCAATAGCACTTGTGTTATCACATATTACGTCGATCGTTTTCCTAAACTTGGAACCAGATCGAGGTTGGCTATGAATTTCTTCATCCAAGCAGATTATGAGCGAGAAACATCTTGGTCACTCTGGAAGTTAGCATCAGTGTAACACCTTACAGTGAGCTCATCTTCCACTCCTCCAAACACTAAGAACATATCTTTGGTCATTTTCTAGCGCATAACATAACGTACATGATAGAGCCAATTGCTGAAGCATATGGAATTGCTTGCATGTGTATTGTCTCAATGTCCGTTGCTGGAGATTGCAATTTCCTCAACACGGTTCTTTTAGCAATGAGAAAAGCTCCTTTCTTGGAGTTAACCATTGAGAAGCGTGCCATGCCCTTGTCTATGTTTGTATTTTGACTTAGCCCTAAAATTCTCTTAGATCTATCTCTATAGATCTTTATTCCCAGAATATATGCGGCTTCTCCAAGATATTTCATTGCAAAACAAGATTCCAACCATTACTTAACTTCCTTAAGAATAGGAATGTTGTTTCCAATTATCAGTATATCATCCACATACAAGATGAGGAATGATATAGTGCTCCCACTAGCCTTTCTGTAAACACAAGGCTCATCTTCATTTTTTGATAAAACCAAACTCTTTGATTTTCTCATCAAAGTGAAGATTCCAGCTTCGAGATGCTTGCTTAAGTCCATAATTGGACCTGTTCAATTTGCAAACCCTATTAGGATATTTATGATCGACAAAACCTTCAGGCTGAACCATATAAACATCTTCAGAAAGATGCCCGTTAAGAAAAGCGGTTTTGACATCCATTTGCCATATCTCGTAGTCATAGTATGCAGCTATGGCAAGCAATATCCTTATTGACTTTGTCATAGCAACGGGCGAGAAGGTTTCATCATAGTCAACACCTTGATTTTGAGTAAAACCTTTCGCGACTAGCCGTGCTTTATAGGTTTGCACATTTCCATGCATGTCGGTTTTTCTCTTGAAAATCCATTTGCTCCCTACTGCCCGACTATCGGGGGGTAGCTTAACCAAGTTCCAAACTTGGTTATCATGCATGGGTTGCATCTCGGCGTTCATGGCATCTTGCCATTTCTCGGATTCCGGATCCAAGATAGCATATTTGTAGTTAGTAGGCTCGTCGCCGGACTCGGCTACTAATAAGACTTCGGGACCATCTAAATGCCATAGGTATCTAGAATTTGGTACGGGAGTCCTGCTACTTCTGAGAACGCTCGTGTTCACGTCTGAGGTATCAGCAACAATAACTTGTTGATCAGACGCTCCAACTTCCTCAGCGGTTGTTTGTGGTTCTTGAATTATTTCAAGATCGACAATATTATCTCCAGTTCCTAGATTGAGAAATTTCTTCTCAAGGAAGTGGCCTTTCCTCTTGATAGAAATCGTATTTGTATCAGGATGAAAGAAGTAATAACCGCTTTGATTATAGTATCCGACGAAAACAACTTTTACGCCGCGGGGATCAAGTTTGTCATCAGACTCACTTGAGATATAAGCATCACATCCCCATAC
This sequence comes from Bidens hawaiensis, assembly GCF_021521415.1. Classification (NCBI taxonomy): domain Eukaryota; kingdom Viridiplantae; phylum Streptophyta; class Magnoliopsida; order Asterales; family Asteraceae; genus Bidens; species Bidens hawaiensis. The sequence continues at coordinate 53,246 of NW_027497904.1, forward strand.
TCTAAGGTAAGATAATTTTGGCTTCTTTCCCTTATGCCATATCTCATATGGGGTTTTGTCTATCTTCTTGGTTGGAGCTACATTGATAATGCGGGCGGCGGTCATAAGGTCGTGACCCCAAAAGGAGTGAGGCAAGTTAGTTCTACACATCATCGATCGAACCATGTTTAGCAAAGTTCGATTTCTCATCTCGCTCACGCCATTATGTTGGGGTGTGCCATGTGGAGTGAGCTGTGAAACAATTCCATGCTCTTTTAGATGAGTGATAAATTCTGAACTGAGATACTCTCCACCTCGATCTGATCGAAGCATTTTAATGGTTTTTCCAAGTTGTTTTTCCACTTCGTTTTGAAACTCTTTGAACCTTTCAAAAGTTTCGTGCTTGTGTTTCATAAGATACACATAAGCGTATCGACTATAATCGTCGATAAAAGAAACGAAGTATCTTTCATGGTTTCTAGTCATGGTTCTGAAAGGTCCACATACATCAGAATGTATGAGTCCTAACAGATCACTTGCTCGTTCACTTTTATGAGTGAAGGAGTCTTTGGCGAGTTTGCCAGCTAAGCAAGATTTGCAATCATCAAACGAGTCCGGTCCTGTGGATTCAATAATCCCTTCGGATTGGAGTCTTTTAACTCTTGCCTTGCTTATGTGGCTAAGTCGGCAATGCCATAGAAAAGTATCATTGATGCTAGTCTTGATACGTTTTAAAAGATGATATACGTTATTATCAGGTTGAATATCAATCTCATAAATACCATTTCGAGGTTTAGTCTCAAAATAAAAGATATCATTTAAGTAAGCAGAAATAGCCATGCCATTAAAAACGTACTTAAAACCTTGTTCAAGCAACAATGAAAATGAAATGATGTTTCTGGTCAAACCAGGAGCATACAAACAATTGTTCAAAGGAAAAACTAGGCCAGATGGATAAGTAAAATGAAAAACTTCTGTTGCCAGAACTGGTACTCTCTTCCCATCTCCAACGATGAGTTCCATGCTGCCTTTATTTAGTTTCTTCCACTTCTCAGGCTCCTGCAAGACATTATCAATGTGGAAACCACATCCGGTATCAAATACCCATATGTTGCTAGAGACAGTGAAAAGTTCAATAACGTATATGGAAATACCTCGAGAAGAGCCTTCACCATTGGCCTTCCTCTTTGCTAGCTCAGCTAGATGCTCGGGGCAGTTACGCATCCAGTGCCCCATCTTATTGCACTTGTAGCACTGGCGCTCCTCAGAAGGCGGCGGTGGTGCCTTTGCAACTTTTTTGTTAGCGTTGGTGGCAGATTTGGCAGCAACAGTAACCTTCTTCTTGTCTTTTCCCTTATAACCCTGATTCTTGGGTTTAAGTTTCTGTACACCAGCAGATCGGATCATTAGAACTTGATTGGTCCTAGAAGGAATGTTCATCTCAGCCGTTTTGAGCATGTTGTGCAGCTCTGGCACTGTCTTTACCCAGCCATTCATGTTGAAATTTATTACGAACTGGTCGTAAGAGCTGGGGAGAGAGTTGAGGATGAAATCCGATGCCATCTCATCAAGCATGGGATAATCAAGTTTCTTAAGCTGATCGATGTGCCCCTTCATCTTAAGAACATGCGCACTGACGGGAGACCCTTCTGCCATCTTGCAACTTATGAGTTGTTTCATGGTATTGAACCGTTCCTGACGGGCTTGTTTCTGGAACATGCCCTTGAGTTGTTCCAGCATCTCATAGGCGCCAAAGTCTTCTAAGCCTTTAGCAAGCTCAGAAGTCATGGTGGCTAGCATAATACAGGAGACCTCAGCCGAGTCATCCCTATGCTTGTCAAGAGCTTTTCGAGCAGCGGCTGTGTTGTTTTCAGGCTCGTTTGGAACAGGTCCATCGAGAACGTACAGACGCTTTGCCATTGTATGAACTAGTCTTAAGTTGCGGTGCCATTCGATGAAGTTGGTACCGTTTAGCTTATCCTTCTCAAGGATAGTCTTAAGTGCGTAGGGTGTGTTATCGTTTGATGATATCTGATTAAATAAGCAAAAGTAAATTTAATTAATATTTTCGACGTTGTAGTCCTATTATTAATGACCAAAATACATTAATGAAATAGAAGCTTGAGAATCTGGCTTCCAGTTATTAAAGGCAGCTGTAGCATACAACAATAATAAGTGGTTAGGCAGACTGAAAACGATTGTCAGTTGTGAATAGAGCACAACTCTTGGTTATGAGACCTATAGAGACAACGATTGTCTGTATAGAAACGTTTAGCCTCATCTTAGCCCACTTTGAGTCTCCAGACAACTTTAGCACGTAACAGGAGAGTAAAGTAATAGTTGTCCTAGTACAGTGACGTGTGAAATGGCCGGATTTGTCAACGAAGTGCTTTCACCTTGATGGGATAGGCTAGAAAACAAGTGCGGTGCTTTAGCTACAAACACTCAAAATTTTGCAGTATGCCTCAAGTGTGACTTGTAGTAGGATTGGCACAAACTATTGGTTTTATATTGGGATTAATTTTAGAATTACCAAAAGTCAAATTTTACTATATTTATTATCGGGACAATAATGATGAACCCTTTCATCTCTTAGGACGCTTAGTTTTAAATAACCTATTAAAAACTAAGTTTGTCGCGATACGTCTAACCAATTTTAAGTTAATAGAAAACTATTAAGTTATAAGGTTTTGGAAAATCAAATTTAGTTTAATTTTGCAAAAACTTTATTGGTTAATTAAAATTTATTTTAATATATTTGATATTAGGTCGGTGGTATTATAACCTATTATAATCAAGCAAGCAACCACAATAGCAAACAAGAATATGTAAATCTTAAATGGCCAAAAAGTGATTGGTCTTGCTAGAGCCTATTAGCAAGACCAATCGGGTCAAGGGGTCACAACACAAACAACCACAAGGATGGACTCCTGGTGCATCCGGTCATCTTTGCTAACTCCCACTGACTTCAAGAACTCCACGAGCTCGTCCTCGGTTTTCCTTCGGGTCTTCTTCATTACAATATTAAAAATACATATAATGAAAAACCAAACCCTAACTATTACAATTTTGAACCATCAAAAGTGGCCAAAAACCATAAAATAAAACCGAAAAATAAATACAACTTTTGAACCATCCATATGGCCAAAAACCAAAAACCATTCAACCAAACAAACAAGGTCGGGCCAGATTTACATATTTAATAAAAATAAAATTGAGCAATATTTTGGTCAAATAAAATAAAAAAAAATTGACCAAACCAAGATTGTTCAAAAACTTGTCTAGATCAAAAACTTCAACTAGTTTGAAGTTTATGATGTAGATCCGGTGAAAAGACCGGATTCGACTCGTATGTTGTAACCAAGGCTCTAATACCACTGTTGGGTTCCAGCGGTGATCAGTCAACGGTTTAACAATTAAACCTGGTTTTACTTAAATAGGTTTCATAATTATTTAATCACATTAATATAAGAATACGCAGCGGAATATTAAATCGAGTAATCACCAAAAATGGAACCATACAGGATCCGGTTACATACGATACGAGTACGAGTCAAAACAACCAAGTTAAATATAAATCAACAATAACGATATTTAAGTTTACCTCGGTTAATGATTAACCGGTTGAGACACCGAGGTTCAACGAACGTTGCTAGTTGACGAACTGAAACGAATGGCGGCTTTGCGGTGGCACCGAACTGTAACAGCAGCGGCGGCAGCGAACAGGTGCGATGGTAGTGACGGACCTGATGGGCGGAACAAGCGGCACGACAGATGGTGGCGGCACGACCTGTGGTTGCTAGTTGACGAACTGAAACGAATGGCGGCTTTGCGGTGGCACCGAACTGTAACAGGTGTGGCGGCAGCGAACAGGTGTGGCGGCAGCGAACAGGTGCGATGGTAGTGACGGACCTGATGGGCGGAACAAGCGGCACGACAGATTGTGGCGGTTTCCGACGAGTCGCTAGTTATATATGGCGGCAATATTATATACGGCCAATATATACGTGAACGAAAATCAATTTGTGCATGAGGCTGATGTCCCAATCATTAGGTTATCATAATATATATTATATATATATAATATACCTTATAATAACCCTCAAGTCAAACTTCGTTAACCACTTGTTTAAAGCCCAGCTCGTTTAATATAAGTAAACATTAGAAATTGTTTATTATTTATATCTCATATAAATAATAAATATTTATCTTCGCCATTTACCGGTCAAACAGTTTAAGCGGATTTTGGTTCGTTGACCAAGGTGTAACTCTCGCGGGTCACGACTTAGTCGGCCACGTTGACTTACCCGAACCGGTCCATAATTCCAACATGAACCCCTCCGCATCTAAGGTCGAGGGGAGGTGGCACATTTCCAACACACCATACAGAGATTTCCTTATATGTAAAAGTCTTTTCTAAGTTGTTTTCTTAGACAAAGTAACAAGCGGAGGCCCGAAAGAGAGCCCTGACGCGCGTGTGTGACGTGGCGGTGGGCGTAATGTGATGTTTTAATGACACTTAGCACACTCGTGTAACAGCAACTTGTTTAAGAGACGCCTTTACATTTTTGAAGGGCACGTTTAGATTAGCTTGCTCAATTGCTACTAAGCTGGTCAACTCGTTTGCCACTCTTGTGGTTTCGGCTCAACTTGGTGACAGTCAACACAAACTTCTTATTAAGGGTGCGCGTCGCTACTGCCTACGTCGTGGCAGTATCGACCGCCTACAGTTCCACTGTCGGGGTAGCAATTGCCAAAACTCTCGGTTGCCACTGCACATTCTAACTAGTCAGTTACGACCACTCCTGAGTAGTTCCATCACATGTGCTACGGTTCGCAGTTTTAATGTCTTTTTAACTCTTTTTTTTATTTTATATATTTTATTAGCAAGAGTAATATGGTTATTTAACATGGATTTTAATGTGGTTAATAGAAAGGAAGAAATTTAATCGCAGTGGGGTTTTTTTAATAATATTTGTCTATAAAAAACTAAACAAAAGATTTGTTGGTGAACTAACTATCTATATCTATCTATACTATATATAAAGCGGATATTATATATAAAACATGAGTGAAGGACCTCTTAATTTTACCAAACTTGTTATTTTTAGTACAACCTATAATGCATAAGATTAAGACATTTTAAGGGCAATTTTGTATTTTGACAATTTTGTCTTTTAGCATAATGTTACGGTTTATTTTTAATTTATTAAAAAGTAATTACAAGTTTGGTCCTTTTACATTAATCGCATTTTGTTAATTTATATAATAGTTACATGTATACCCCTTATTATAAACCAACCACCCCGACGATGTTTAAACGTTTATAACTTTTTCACACGCTAATATTTTTTTTAAAACATTATACCATAAAAACGAGTATTTTATTCTCTTTAATTTGAGTATGGTATTGCTATACTTTTTTCATTTTAAAAACTTAGCGTGTTACCAGATTACCATTAAAGACCGACAAATGAATCGGGCGGTTTCGGCCGTTCGGGTCATGGGTCTAAAAGGTTAAGGTTGGAATGAGTCGATACAAAAAGGTTAATTTGGTTTGGGTTGAAAGGGATTAAGTCATAACGAATTCTGGTTAGAACATTGTCAAGCTGAACGGGTTGCGGGTCAAGACGAGTTCAATGCAGTGTTACGTGCGCACCAACACCTGACTGAGCGTGCACCGTCGTTGTGTGGCGTGCTTACTAACACCGGTTAAGATTCCAATGCCGCAATACGAGCATACTATCGCCGGGTTACGCGCTTACTATTGTTAAGTCACGCACATACAGAAACAGTAACACTGGTTACGCATCCGATGCCATGTTTGCGTGCAACTCCGCCGCATCGCGCGGGCACGCAACTAGTATAAACTAAAGTATGACTTCATCCACTTCACATAAAATTTAAACAGAAATAAATATGGTGTACAAGTCATTAAAATACATATTACAACTCATGAATCATAAAAAGCCACTTCACGTAAAATTTAAACAATAACGATAAAAAACAACCCGGACCCATCCAAGACGCATAAGGCGGCCTCCTCTAGCCCTTTGCCCACTCCACGGATCCTCTATTCATGGGCGACGAGTTGGAGATGGTCTACTTGATATACAAGAGACGTTAAATAAATAAAGAAAAAATAATGTAGATGGATCAATAAAGATCTAGGGACTCGAGCACCCTACGAGCTTGGATGTGAAGAGCCATGAGCCGTTGTTCAGGATCAAGAGTGGAACCAAACTGACTTGCAGCCCATATCAACGACGCAGATTTCTCACCCAGGAGACGCCTTAAGTGATCATCATGTATGCCTGCCATTGGTGCTCCTTCTCGACCTTTTACATGCCCAATTAATAGTAACAGGAACTCTCCACATTTCATCCTGAAACCAGTTTTATTTAGTTAATTATAATAGTTAATTATAATAAAGTAGCTGTGTGTGATTAATAATAAACATAAATGTTCTAGTCCTAGAAACATAAAGATAATGTTTCCTATCAGTATTTAACAGGCTTAATGCCAATACCATAATCTGTATCATTTCCACTACTTAGTAGTACTACTTACTTTCATGTTGATGATGCGCAATTAGTTAAGGATGTATAAGATGTTTATGGTAAAGACAAGTATACCTCAAATTTTCGTCTACTTGTTTGTCTCTTATAAGCAATGCAACTTCTTCAATGCCATTACATTCCTCAAAAGCCTGGCAAACCACAAAGAGCAGTTAAGAGCTGAATCAGTTTTTGAGATGATAAAACATGCGAATGAGAGATCAAGGGACTATCTTTATTACATCAGTATAACTGTTTTGAAACCCCTTTAAGTGTATTATTATCAGTTTGATTGCCATATAATAAAAAACATACTGTTTGATTGATGGATGAGTCCAACATTATTGAGATAAGAGCATCCAAGCATGCCCCTTGCTCAAGTACCCCTCGTGTTGCTAATATGTTCATCAAAACCTGCAGGGATTGAATCTTGTTAAACTTGATCTTCGCTAATTATCTAGAAAGGAGCTTTTAAAAATGTACTTCTTTGATCATAAAGAGTATCTATATCAACATTATCAACTGTTACACTTTTAATAGCTGACTAACTGTGCTGATTAGATTTAAATATAGAAAACAGACTCAGAACGGGTTGACCCTATTATACAATAATGGCTTCTTCCAGAACAACTCTTAATTCAGCATGGCCGTATGTGAAACCTTCACAATCCATGATGAATGGAGTATTAAGTATATAATCATTTCTATGAAAAACTCTATGAAATTCGTGAAAGATGTGATTTTCAAATTTGCAAATATCTACTCATTACTCCTTCCAAAACCTTAATGATAACGTTTGTATTCTAAATTTGTAGCAGAAGAAGATCCTATTTTGAAGTTAGCAATGCTGATGTCACACTCCTTCCTTAACTGGAAACTATGAGACAGGTTACAAAAGATGCTAATGAGAACGCTTCTTTCAGTTTGAGTTAATATAAAAAAATGATGGCATTAACAGCAAAAGACAAATCGGATAACTAATCTTCCCTTTGAAGTTCAGAAATTAATACACGCAAGTGAAAAAACTAAGCCTTTAACTTGAAGTAATTGACTACACACAAAAAAAAAACAGCGAAGCTAGACGTTATTGAACTCGAATGAAAATTTTAAAATATGACTGACTACTCCCTTAGGCTATTGAAAAGAACTATTTGCCAGATCCACCTCGACACTAAATATGTCACAACAATGGAAATCCGTAATCATTTCAACAAATCATTGCCACATATAAGCGGCTAAAATAACCTCAAAATATAACCTATTAATATACTATCTTTCAAAACGCAAGGTAACTTAAAAGGCTGCACATACTCCATATACATTTAACATAAGTCCCTTCGATCAGAACTCGGCTGCCTCTGAGACATTTATTTAAGAACAGAAATAGGGGAAATGGCCAGCACAGTAATGTTACTACAGAAATAGTATTGTCTACTTACGAAAAGAAATCCGCATCAAAGACGCAAATTCATTTGTCATTATATTAAACGATATGATGGCCACGTGAAGAGAGAAAAAAAAAACTGCACAAGAAGTAAAACTTTTGTGCTTTGGACCAGAATAAACAGCTATCACAAGATTTGGGTTTTAGTTATTAGAATGTAACCTAGACCACTGTTATTATTCTTATTATATTTATCGTATAATTGTATTAGACTAGGAACTTAAGATTAACTAGAATAACCTTCGGCCTTCTCAACCTTACCAAGGGATACGACGTTTAAAATTAAAGTTATGCATACCCATATATGTAAACATACGTACTCCCTTTTTTGGTTGTATCTCTATTTGATTCAATACCATTCGTTTCTTCTTTAACTAACCTTGCAACATGATCTTGTGATTGTGTTCTTGATATCCAACATTAGTGCATATTTATCTTACAAAGCGGATCACTAATGAATCCGCGCTTACATATTAAACGTATTACATGAGAGTGTCCGTATACACATAACGCAGATTAAAAAATTTCCACTTCAATTACTCAAATTTCAATAGTATGCGTCATTACCTAATCCAGTTTTATCCTAGCGATTTCCGTGATATCACAAAGAACAAATAGCAGTCAACACTCATTTCGTGATGCTTATAATAAAATGCCTAACCTGAACCGCCTTGAACTGATGTGCCAAAACCATGCTCTCCCTATGAAGCAAGCAACACCCTTCTAAAACTCTTAACGCGAGCGACACTTCGGCATCGGTCGAAGGACTCTTAATCTTTAACGGTTCAACACTGAAAATATGGTCCAGATTGGTGACAATCTGCTCCTCAAAGTCTTGTAGCGAGTGTTGAAACAGAACCGGTACCACTAACAAAAAAAAAACCCTCTTTTTATCAAATCAAATCAAATGAAATTTACAAACTTGATTTATTAGTAATAATAATGATAATATACCTTGAAGAGGTGGAATGGACTGGGTATGAGCAAAGAGGGTGATGGTGGAATCAGAATTAGCGACGGATCGAAGAAATTTGAGGATGTTGCGAAGCCCGCGGAGACGAAGGAATGAGAAATCGGACCGGGCGTCACGGAGTCCGGTTCGGAGGGCGAGTGTTACCTCTCGGTAGAGTCTTTGGTCGTCGAGTGATTTCACCAGTTCACTCACCGCCGGCGACGACGAAGATCCATCTTTATCGTTATTATTATTATTATTATTATTATTATTATTATTATTATTATTATTATTATTCTCCGTCCAAAACGCCTTCTTCAGATACATGTTCTGTCTGTCTGTATGTCTATCCTCCTCACTCCCAAGTCTCCCCTTCAATAATCATGTTTTGGGAGTATAGAGGGCGTAGACAAGGCTCGAGCTAGGCTTGTTTTTGTCCTATGAAGACTCGGGCTCGGGCTCGGGCTCGAACTTAGCTTGTTTAAAATTGATATTAATTAATTTAGGTATATTGGTTTTAAATAACTCCAACTATTATTTTTTTGTTGGTGTCGGTTTCAACTAACAATATGGTTGGTGAATGTCTCACCTTATAACATTTTTGCTTTCAGCGATCCACGAATAACAAGAAGTTGATTAGCCGAAAACCTTTTCCCAACGACCGAAGACTAACAAAGGTACGCTTCCGTTGTTCGTTGGAAGCAAACATGTTAAAATGTGGGACTATCACCACCCATTTTGTTAGATGGGACGGGTAACGACCAAAAGATAATAGTTGAGATTATTTAAAACGAATATACAATTAATTTATTACAATTATATTCAGAAGCGCCTTAAATGAGCCAAAGCTAAGCTCAAGTTCCGTTATGAAGTGCTAAATTAATAAATAGAAGTCAAAATAGGTAAAACTTAAAAATGCATAAGGCTCGACGAACCTAAATGAGCTTCGGATTCGAGGCTAGAGCTCGGGCTCAATAACTAAACGAGCTTTTTTTAGGATCGGGCTCCGCTCAAGCTCAAAAAATGTCAACTCATTACGAGTTTCTTATCCACCTGAGCTCGAGTGGCTTGCGAAAAGCTTGGCTCGTTTGCATTCATATTTGAGACTAATAGGGTTGCGCACTTTTCAGTTTGGGTCAGTTTGAGCTAAACTGGGAACAAAAACCTAAATTTTAGCGCAATAATATAAATACAAAATAAACCTTGTTTGTTGTTCGGTTTAACAGCTCTGTGGAAAAATGTGAAATATGTTAAACTTCACTATTTTAGTAATTTACCAAATAGTCTGAGTCAAAAATGTGATCACTTTTGTTGGCTTCTTGTTTGTTTAACTGATCGAGTTCAATAGAAAAATATATTTATTTATTTTTACTCAAGTAAATGAGTTTATTGCATGAAGTTTGAAGGACAAAATTAATTATGCATAGAGAAAGAAAATGAGTTGGGCTTGAAGAAAGAAATAAATGAAAAAGAAACATGATTATTCAGAATTTGGAAAAACAATAGTGTGGTCCTAACAAAACATATTTTTAGGAATGCTTATAAAGGTTAGGTTTGCATTTACATATTACCAGTTGAAAGTTGTGTATCATTCGCTGGATTATGAAATTTTGAAATTAATTTATTCGAATGGATTGATGAATTTGGATGATTCTTAACTTTTTTTTTTCGAACGAACATTTGAATCATTGACGGATCACTAACCCATCTAATCATTTTCATTCCACCTCAAATACAGATGCTCACTATAGATAAGAAAATCCAGCGAATTACCAAATATTTTTTTTCGCATTTTATGAATTTATTTAATATCGAGTCTTTTTCTTTTTCAATTACCAAATCATTTTTATCAAAGTGGGCCTCAACTCAAAATTAGGCCCGATGCTAATCAATTTAACTCTGACGCGTGTGATTGGTGGACACTACTGATCAATAATTTCAGGGCCCAATCCTACTTTACTAGTTTACTTGAACTTATAAGAAGATTTTAACTAATTTTAGCCTTGGTTAGTTGGTTGGGTGGTAAAGACTAAAGACTATTTCAGCTTTGGAAGTGAAAACAAAGTTAAAAACCTGATATAGGAGTAGATTTTCTCTTAGAGTAGTTTAAGAGTAGGGGTAAAGATAGAATTGTGTAAAGCCGTTACTAAAAATAGTAAGATAATTTCAAATCAATCATATATTGTTGCAGTAATAAATGATATAAACTTTTTTTTTATCTTTAATATGTTTCATATGTTGGTTTTCTTCTTTAACACTCAAGTGGCTTCTTTAACACTCAAGTGGCTTCACTGCTTCACATAATATATATGCATGATATTTTGTACGTGAGAAACTCACTAAAATTTGTTGTAGTGGTTGCTATAAGAATTAAGTAAGTCAAATAGGAATAAATAAATGAAGGGATTGGTTGACAATTAAATTGACAAAACCAAAAAGAAGGGTATAGTTTGTTAAGAATCCATAATATGTCGGCCACCAATCACGACACGTATCATCAAACTCCATTCATTATTTGAAAGATACATTAGTCGTGTTGGCTGACAGAAAGCAGTTTGCAAATTAATAGATGATAATTAAAGACGTTTGTCTTTAAAATTCAATGGTCGTTGGTCGACTATCTTTTTGAGACTATTAGGACATGTGTGGTGGGTATTATAGAAGTATTATATAAGTGTATATAATGAAATTGTATTAATTTTGATATTACATTACTAATTTCGTGAAAATAATGTTAAAAATAATGGAATGTTAATCAAGCATCATGCGATGGCGTTGATAACCGAAAAACAAGGGTGTATGCGCTAATCGGCCGATGATTGAGTGTTATGTGTCTTATATCCAACCAAGATGCAAAAATAAATAGTTTTAAGCATGTCACATCATTACCATATAGGTAGTGGAGTTTTGAAGCCCCTCATCCATGAAGCCAAGTAAAACAATGAACAAGGCCCACGCCCACCACACACATGATTGTCGTCTGGTAAAATTTTGCAGCCCGCCTCCATGTCGCCCTTCATACAGTCTCGCGTGGTATTTGGGGCGGTAATGTCCTGCCACAAATGGCCATACCGCCCCTCCATACAACACACAATAGGCAGCCTTATGGCATGAGTGTTTTTACAATAAAGCTCACGTGTGTCTTGTAATGTAATGATTGAATGGATATTATCTATTATACGTGTTTTTAATTAAAAAAGTGTGATATGATGTGACAGAAAAAGTCACTTAAGAGACATTAACCATTAGTCCATCATGAATGACGGAAAATTATTTATTTCTCTTTAACTTTCATTTTTCTAAAAAATTTGTTTAACATGTTACTCTTCTTTAACATATTTCTTTTTGCATCTTAGGTTTTCTTTTAAAATATTAAATTAAAAATAATAAAGCTTTTTTTCTCAGTTTTTTTGTGTTTGTTGTCCTTATTAATAATAATAATAATAGCATTTATTATTATCGGTATCAACATTATTATAAACAATATATATATATATATATATTATATTTTATATATATATATATATAATACTATTGAAAAAATATTATAAATATTACATTATTAATATTAAAAAAATAAACGAATAATACTGGCTTAATAGTTTTTAATTTGATATTTATGGTAGAGAGTGAAGACTATTAAATGAAAAAAGAATGTTGTAAACACTAATATATATCTAAATAATATTAAGAGCTAACAGTGAGTGATTTAATAAGTTTAGAGGGTGTACATTGTAAAAATAGTATGAAAAGGGTATGTTTAGTAATACAAAAAAAAACAACCATATTCCACATAAAACGTGGCTATGTCATTATATATAAAACACCTAAATGTTACTCAGAAAGTTTAAATATAAACAAAATAATGGAATTAATAGATTTTAATTTGATATATATGGTAGAGAGTGAAGACTATTAAGTGAAAAAAGAATGTTGTAAAGACTAATACATATCTAAATAATGTTAAGAGCTAATAGTGAGTGATTTAATAAGTTTAGAGGGTGTACATTGTAAAAATAGTATGAAAGGGGTATGTTTAGTAATACAAAAAAAAACAACCATATATACTATATATAATACATCAAATAAGGGCAAATTAAGACACTCATTTTAAGTAATTTACAACACCTAAAGCATGAGCTACATGTGTTATTAAGGGTAAACATGTCTTTTAAACACAATCCATTCAACTTACAAGTTTGGTCCCTCATTTTTAACCATATTATGTTTTTAATTTAACTTAGTAAACTAACTTCCCACCCATGATTTTTAAACGACTATAGCCTTTTCATACGTTAATATTTTTATAAACAAATTGCACCATAAAAACGAGCATTTTATTCTCTTTAATTTGGATATGATATTGTTGTAATTTTTTTTTTTCATTTTAAATAAATTAATATGTTACGTAGGGGTGTTCAGTGTCGATTTTGATGGTTTTTAAGTTAAACTTGTGAGTCCAACCGTTAATACTGATTTTTTGTCGTCCAAAACCAAACTCAACCATTGAAAGTTGAAACCGAATCGTTACTAACGGTCTTGTTTCAGTTTGGTTTCACAGTTTAAACTTTAATAATAAATTTACTTTTAAATAATTAATAATTTAAATGTACCATAAATTTTAACTAAAAACCAACATGATATGATATTTGAAAATGATCATACATAAAAAATGTTAATTTTAGCCATATAAATGATAAATATTAATGGAATATCTAGGACGTGAAATAATAACAACAAAGATTACAAAAGGAACATATTGCAATTAGGTTAATTTACAGTATTTTTTGGTTTCATATGGCCAGTTGCCGTTATAAACCGCGAACCGACCGTTCACTACGTTTTGAAAATTTTGAAACCGACCAACAAACCGAAAGAAAAAAGGAAAAAGTAAAAGAAGTCAAACCAATGACCGATTTAAACGATTTCAAGGTTTTAACCGAACCATAAACACTTATATTTGTACGTGATTAACAGGTTCAAACACACGCTACATCGCGCACGCACCCGTCTAGTTCCACATATGTAACATCCTAAAATTTATAATGTTGAATAAAGAAAGTTACGTTTAGTGATTTCGCGTTATTAATTAATTAACATCGAGTAAAGAACGGATCATGGACTTAGACTAATTGAGATGGGTTAAATGAGAATGGGCCTTAGGTCCATGGGCTTTAAGGGATATAAATATCCCCTAAACCAACCTTAAACCCTAAACCATCATTCATTTCCATCTTATTCTCTAACACACTCCAAAACACACACATACACCACACACCGCCATATACGGCCGGCGGCCGAGGGAGAGAAACGAGCAAGATCCGAGAGAGAGTAAACGATTAGTTGTGATTAAACAAGTTAAACGAGATCCAAACGAGCACAAAAGGTATGTTCTTGACCTTTAAAGTTTATGTTTTATTGAATGTCCTTAAGCTTAAAGATCCAAGCTTTATAGTTTATACGGGATATATATACGAACGAAATGGTTAGGGAACGTTAGTGGGTGATGTCGAACCATAACAAGGGTATTAAAATCGCCAAAATGCGTGATAAAAACCAAACCCGTAGCGAACTGGGCAACTTCGCCTGCGAACTGGGCAACTTCGCCTTCAAAACGGTAACTTCGCCTTCAAAGCTTAACTTCGCCTTCAAGGCTTAACTTCGCCTACGGCCAAGTTCGCCTAACTGGTAACTTCGCCTAAGGCCAAGTTCGCCTAACTGGTAACTTCGCCTAAGGCCAAGTTCGCCTAACTGGTAACTTCGTCTAAGGCCAAGTTCGCCTAACTGGTAACTTCGCCTAAGGCCAAGTTCGCCTAATTGATAACTTCGCCTACGGACAAGTTCGCCTAACTGATAACTTCGCCTAAAGCTAAGTTCGCTTAAGGTTTAACTTCGCCTAAAGCTAAGTTTGCTTAAAGTTTAACTTCGCCTAAAGTTAAGTTCGCTTAGAAAATAAATTAAAAACCTAATGGAAAATGTGTTGAGACAGATAATGTAAATAAAATTTTTCCAAGCTGACCTGGCAGCTCGACCCCAGCCAGAGGCTCTGCCCCTTGGACCCTGCTAGGGGCTGCCGCCCCTAGACCCCGCTGCCAGGGGCGCTGCCCCCGGACCCCCGTTCGTTGTGGGTACTAGTTAAGACTAGAAAGATGATATGAGAAGTGATAGTTAATTGATACATATACTTGTTATACAGTCAGCCGTGCACAACTGAAGAAAGGGATTACGATTAACGGTGAACGTAACCGTGTTCAGGTGAGTTCTAGCCCCAATTATGTGTCATGTTTTCGGGGCTGTGTGCATACTCAATATGTTTGTTAATACGCTAATCCTAAGAGATAAGTGTATGCCTTATGTGAATAATGTGAAATGTATGAATGATGGCTTGACGGTACGTGAACGATCTTCGGATATTGCACGTACTGTCAGGTTGTAACGCTAAGTATAAGGTAAGTATGATATGTATGCTTATGTGTATGAATGTGATAAAGTTAATAAAAGCAGGAAATGATGGATGTACGGTAACGAAGAGGGAATCGAACCCTACTAATATTCGAGAACTAGGGAACCGAACCCTACTAATATTTGAGGAAAGAGGGAACCGAGCCCTAATAATACTCGAGGAAGGAGGGTACCGAGCCCTAATAATACTCGAGGAAGGAGGGTACCGAGCCCTAATAATACTCGAGGAAGGAGGGTACCGAGCCCTAATAATACTCGAGGAAGGAGGGTACCGAGCCCTAATAATACTCGAGGAATGTAGGACGTAATGCTCTTTATAACATAAGATATGAAAGTAAGTTAATACAAAAGAAAGTATGAAAGTATGAATGAAATAATATAAGTTTATGTGTATTGCATAGTGTATGATTAACTAGAACTCACTCAGCATAGCTGACTTTTAGTATGCACGCAGGTGAGTAGGATGAGGCAGCTCGCTTGAGGAGACACGTGGCACTGAATAAGAGGCTGGCATCGGAAGACTCAAGACGTTTAAGTTTAATGTTTCGTTTATTTTGAAAGACAAAATGATGTTTTAAGACAAGACGTGTTTTATTATGAAATGTTTTATGAAAGCTTTTATATTCCGCGAATGTTTTAATTAACTCTGATATTTAGAACTGCGTTTATGAGTAAATCCAACACGAAAGTAGGGCTACCGGTAACGGGGCCTTACAACATAAAACGTGGCTATGTCATTATATATAAAACACCTAAAAGTTACTCAGAAAGTTTAAATATAAACAAAATAACGGAATTATCGTCGATCTATTGAAAACAATAGTATATAAGTCACAATTTTCATACTATCGTCGAACTATTAAAAAGATATACAAAACATAATTTTTATACGTGTATTGAATATTTGAAATATCGAAGACCCTCATGTCGATATATAATATACTAGATGGGTGCCCGTGCGATTCTGCGTGTGTTTGAACCCGTTAATCACGTAACAAATATAAGTGTTTATGGTTCGGTTAGAACCTTGAAATCGTTTAAACTGGTCATTGGTTTTACTTCTTTTTTCTTTCTCTTTTTTTACTTTCGGTTTGTTGGTCGGTTTCAAAATTTTCAAAACGTAGTGAACGGTTGGTTCGCAGTTTATGTGATATTCGTCAATTTCGGGTCTCGTTTGTATTCGTTTATCATGTAAACCGACCCATTTTGTAAACCAAAGCTTATGATATAATCAAAATGATGGATTTTATGTTACAATATTGTTTTACACTTGTTGGGTCTTGAAAACATTCTTTTTGGTCCTTAAAACTCCTTAAAATGACTTAAACCAAACTTTGTGGACTATTATTGCCATTTACCAAAAACTTGTTTGACCATTTCAACCATCACATGCATCTTTACCCTATTTGTATGAACCATACTCTTACCATTATAAAAGCAAGGCTCCATACACCATTTTGGTTGTTCATCTTCTCCAAAATCTCTCTCAAATCCAAGTATTCATCTTCAACATTTTGTTATTTTGATTTCTTAAGGTCAACTAACTATAGTCTTTCATTTTAACTTGTTCATCTAATATTACTAACACTTTAATATGGTGGTACAACATATATATAATGCACACCCCTTGTTTCCTTTATTTGTTACTTCATCGACTCCGGTTGGTTAAGTTTCGAATGTCATAAGGCAAGGCTTCATAGAGGACTTCGTGTTCTTGATATACACACACACACACATAACTTATTATACATATCACTTATGACTAACTTCTAACCCTTTTAGTTTGTTCATCTTATTTATAAGTTCCATGGTGTGGGTTTGTATAAGACTAACCTCGGTTTAACCGAAACTAGTCCAAACCAGAAACCGAACTTTTGTTTACTAGTTTTGTTAAAATAGTTGTTTAAACATGTTTATTGCTAGATTTGAGTTTCAAAAATCAATTTTACAAGTTCTTTGATATTAAGCATATGGAATCCATCTATGAACTCATTGGGAGATGGAAACCGAACTAAACCGAAACTTTTGCTTAAAAGACTTGTAGTTAACTTTTTAGTTGTAAAATTTAAGTTTTCTTCATTTATAAACCAATATACAAGTTCTATGATATTTGGGCATGTAGAAACCATCTATGAACTATTTGTGAGATGGAGACCGAACCTAACCGAACTATACCGACTTTTACTCGCTTAAGACACACAAGTGTGTTTTTAGCTATCAAGACTTGTATATTTCTTTAAAAATAGTTTACAAACTGATTTTAATTATTTTCTTAAGTACTTGGAATTGTTGGATCCAACTTGATCTCATCACATAGTTTGGACCGACAAAACCGAACACTCGCTTAATGTGCGTTGTTAGTTCTAAACAATAGATCTACATACTTGGTTAAGTGTTAGTATATTTTAATGAGTTATCTCATAACAATTAATATGTTGGAAAGTTGACTTTGGGTTTGACCATTTGTCAAGACCCGAATCGACAACCCGAACACTCGTTAAAAACCCGTTTTAGTATCTTTGTCCCAAAGGAACTTGCATTTTAGCATTTTTCCCACCTTATTACTTAACATTGGTTAAGTAAATATTTAGGTTAGATACTTTAACCCGGTTTCGAGCAAACTTACATTTTTAAAGGATTGTTATTATAAATTCTTAAATAGTTACATTTTAAACCTTGAACTTTAAGTGTTTACTTTTTGCAAAAATTATTTTATTTAAAGATCTTCAAGACAACTATTCTAAATCCAAGATTTTATTGTCATTTAGGCCTTGCTCGTTAAACTTCATCCATCCGGTTATTCATCTTTTACCGATCAAGTTTTATACTTGAACGTGAGTAACTTCATACCCCGTTTTCTATCTTTTGTTTTGATGTGACATTTCATACTTATTCAAATCAAATGCTTTATACTTGAGTCTTAAACCACAAACGTTGTTGTATACTTTACTTGAATAATTGCTCGATTTGGTGTTCTATGCTTATATGCCTATGTGTTTATCGCTTTCGGTTGGTGGAATCTATAAATCCTAGACTACTTGGCATCCCCTTGTAGCAAGGTGTCGTTAACGTAATGCAATTAACGATATTCTATTAAATCCTAGACTACTTGGCAATCCCTTGTAGCTAGGTGGCGTTAACGTAATTCTATTAGCGATTGTCAATTTATCCAAGTTTATAGCTATTATTTATGGTTTTGTACACTAGTTTTGTGGCTTTTCATACTATATATCTATTGTTCAAACTTATGAATTGCTCACCAACCTTTGTGTTGACAATTTTATTTTATGAAATGTTACAGGTTTGCATCTAGGTTGATTATGGAGTTCGGTGAAGAAAATGACACAAATACCGTTAGGATATTAGCAAAAATGAACAATATTTGATTTGCTATATTTTGATATATTTTGTTGTATTTGACTTATGAATATTTGGTTATGTGACATTTTCGATGGTGTGAAATGAAATGAGTTTGTTAAATATTGTCGCTTTAAATAGTGTCATGCGCTTATGGGCAATCGTTACACCTTGGCATGTTCCGCCGCCTTTGGTCGGGGTGTGACAGTTTATACTGGCAACCGGCCATATGAAACCAGACCAGACTGTAAATGTTAAATGCATTTTAATGTTTTTTATTATTAATTATTAGATATGTTTTGTAATATATATTAGATATAGTTAAAATTTAATTGAACATAATCTTTTTATTACAAATAACTTGGCTATACAACTTCAAATTAACCTAATTGCGGTATGATTCATTTTGTGATCTTTGTTGTTATTATTTCATGTCATAGATTTACTATTAATATTTACCATATATGTGGTGATAATTATCATTTTTTATTTATGATCATCTCAAGTATCATATTATGTTGGTGTTTAATTAAAATTGATGGTACACTTAAATTAATAATTATTTTAAACTAAATTTATTGTTAAAGTTTAAATTGTGAAACCAAATTGGAACCAGGCCGTTAGTAAAGATTCGGTTTCAACTTTCAATGGTTGAGTTTGGTTTTGAACGACCAAAAAAGCAGTATTAACAGTTTGACTCACAAGTTTAACTTAAAAACCATCAAAAAGTCGGCACTGAACACCACTACGTAACATATTAATTTATTTAAAATGAAAAAAATTATAACAATATCATATCCAAATTAAAGAGAATAAAATGCTCGTTTTTATGGTTTAATTTTTTAATAAAAATATTAACGTTTGAAAAGGCTATAGTTTTTTAAAAATCATGGGTGAGAAGTTAGTTTAAAACTTAAATTAAAAACATAATATGGTTAAAGATGAGGGACCAAACTTGTAAGTTGAATGAAATGTGTTTAAAAGACAAGTTTACCTTTACTAACATATGTACCTCATGCTTTAAGTATTGTAAATTACTTAAAAATAGGTGTCTTAATTTACCCTTGTTTGATGTATTATATATAGTAGAGATAAAGCAACCGTGTTCCGCGATTGGATAATATTAATATAGATAAAAGATTGTTTGGGAGAGGTGAAGGTAGTTGGAAAAGTCAAAACGGTGTGTTGCATGACAACCCTTAATTTGTTAAGTTAAATATGGCCTTTTAAAATAATGTCAAGGAGTGTTATGTTTTTATAGAATTAAGGAACAGATAATGTGTATTAAAAATTGGAATATTAGATTTTAATAATCATTATTAAATGGTATTGGCTGATAATAATCTCTATTTGTTTTATCGTCAATGGCGGTCCCAAATTCAAAAAAGTTGGCCTCCAATGGTCCCCCGTTAAAAATGACTTAACGGCGTTATAGTTTTTTCAGAATTCCGAACCAATGTTTTAGGGCTTTTGATCGTTAAGAGGATACGAGTCGATCGATGTAAAACTTAGCTCGAAACAATGATCCAAACGACTTGATTTTGGTTAATTGTAAGTTCAAACACCCGAATTGAAGTATTGTTTCGTCATTTATTTCAAACTAAATTTTACACCAATCGACTCGTATCCTCCTAACGATCAAAAGCCCTAAAACATTGGTTCGAAATTCTAAAAAACTATAACGCCGTTAAGTCATTTTTAACGGGGGACCATTGGAGGCCAACTTTTTTGAATTTGGGACCGCCAGTGGCGATAAAACGAATAGGGATTATTATCGGCCAATACAATTTAATAGGGATTATTAAAATCCAATATTCCTTAAAAATTAATGTTAAGTTCTTACCGATATTTATTGTAAGGAAGTTAATAATATACTTAAGATTTAATGATAAAAGAGTTTCACAAAAAAATGAGATGTTATAATCCGGCTTAAAAGCTATTTGGGTTTGGTGAGATTCATGACCCGCTTATTTTTTTTACTATAAAGTTGTTTCTTAATTATAAATGATATTTTTTTATACAAAATCCGAGTCTAATTTTTAGTATATCTATATTTAATCGGATTTTCATGTCAAATATTGGGAGATATTAATTTTTAATTTAATGAGATGTTATAACCCGTTTAAGGGCTATATGAGTTTAGTGAGACTCATACTCGTGAATTCGGATCAAATGAATGAGAAACATCCATTTACAAATAAAGCAATCTGGTAGCTTGAGAAAATGTAAGGATGTTTCGTTTATATATATTTAAAATTAAGATTCATTGATAATACAAAAACTAAGAAATGTAAAAGGTGTGTTATTGGACTTGTAATACATGCATTGATCGATCTAGCAATTTAAAAAGTATGTGTGTTATTAAACGACAATATCATTCGAGCTAACAATGAAAAGGAGAAAAGGTTAACATGAAAAGCAACTTTGGTGCTAATCCGACAACATCCTATCCAAGATTAGGCAACTGTTGGCTACCTAAGTCTAAGACTTGTCTCTTAATTTGTTTTTTGGCTAGTAATGAAAGGTGGTAGACTGGTAGGATAGTTCAAATTAAGCGGCTAGCTCCATGAACGATAGATTACCCATAAACATTCTAATTAAAAGGTTGAAAAAACATTTCTAAGACTATTTATGTTATAACAATCTTGCCAAACACAAACTAGGAGGAATTCATTTTGAGTATTAAGGATGTTAAACTCAATCGATCAATCAATCAATTTTACCTAGTAAAATCTCACCTATAACAAAAGTATTAGTAGGATATGTGGAGAGTGGAATGTAAGGAAACCTAGAGAGTAGAGATTAGGGAAAGTATTTATGTTTGTTTATGGCAAAAGTATTTACGTTTGTTTCTATAATTAAAGAACGAGTATGAACAACCTCATTTTCCTTAATAAACAAACATACTAGAACTTTTGTTTGGTTGTTTGCTCGTGAACCGTCTATTTATTCGATAAATTAAAACTAAACGAATGAGCACTAACAGATTACAAACACTTATTTGGTACGGTTTTGTCTACATCTCTGCCTTCAGTGTCGGATCCATGATTTTTTTTCCTATGGGTTCACCTTTTTTCGGTGTTCAAATTTCACACAACCAAACGTTAAATTTTTCAGGCCGGTTGGACCTTATCGGAGAATATGACGTAATACGATACCATAATAAAACAATGTGTTAATTAAAAAACATGTAAGGTCATTAAAAAAGTGAAAAAAAATTACAATAAAAATGGGTCGTGGACGCGTGAATACTCTGGAAATAATGGGAAGCGAAAACGTTCTTCTTTTTGCAATTAAAAATCCCAACTAAATACACAGTGATGGTTTACAAAAAAAAAAGTTACAAAAATAGGACTTAAAAAAAACTTGAACTTGAGACATTTCAAGTAAACCCAAACTAATAATACAATGATGGTTTACCAAAAAGAAAAAAATATAATCAAAATAGGTTTGTGAAGACTTGAACTTGAGACTTTTCAAGAGTTTAGAAAGGTTTTAAAGAAGCAGTTTACCACTACACTATTTTAAACTTTTTGATATTTGTTAACTTCTAAAAGTCTTATGGGTTCACTAATACTTTTTATATATCGTTTTAACGTAAAATTTAAAAATCAATGGGTTCCCGTAAACCTGGGGAACCCACACTAAATCCGCCTCTGCCTGCCTTTCTACACACCTTGATACCAATAGCTCACATGCATTTAGGTATTAAAAATTTGTTCAACACCCACCACATCATATATATGCAAGTATAATGTAGCCTAGAGTATCAATCTGCATAGTAAAAAATATGCTCATGCTCAAGTATTAGAGGGTTTTAATTGGAAATTGTTGCAAACTAAACAATAAGCTTACGAGGTTTGTGAATTAGCGGTTATAAAAAAAATGTAATGTGATTTTTATGTAGAATCAGCCTAAAAACTAATAAAGAAATAACGACAAAATATGGGTTAACTTTAAACAACCATGTTTTTAGCAATTGACGATGATTGTCTGTATAAAGTACTTCAATCTTCAAAAGTAAAATCATGCGGTCGGAGAGGGGTTAAGTGAGAATTAGTCTTAAATTATATAATTGCCGCAACCTTTTTATTTTCCTTAATATAATTATAGGCTTGATCTTTCATATATAAGCATAGATAGATATATCTGTACGCTTGTAAATTGTAACAGGACACGAACTTTTTAAAATAAATAAATTATAGAAAGCATTGGTTTTGTTTAATAAAATATATTAATATATTTTTTTGAACGGCAAACTTGTAGGTAAATAATCATGTGACCAATGTCTTTTTTTCTTATAAACGATACTCTGTTACGTACCTCGTTCGTTAATCAAATGGTTCAAAGAAAATAGATAGAAACCAGTTTAAAAATCATAGATTTTTGAAAGAGACTTTGATTGTTAAATCATCATTTTTCATTCATAATTCATATGGAAATTACATAGTCTTTTATAGGCATACAAAGAAACTACCAAATTATCCACTAGGCCATTATACAACCCATGATCTCCTAAACATAATAAACAAACTACTAAATTAACTAACAACTAAATTAGTGAAAGAATAAACGTGGGAATGCACATATCATACTCTAAAAAACGTACGGTTAACTAATTATTTTTCAATAATTAGTTGTTAGTATGTGAGTGGACCTACCTTCCATATGTTATCATCTTTGTTATAACGTTGTTAACCGGCCACCCATAACGTTGGGATCCTTAACGTCGTGGCACGGTGTAGCCGGCGTTAAGGGCGTGCATTCACTCCGCATAACATTGGGCTCTTGCCTTCCCACAAGGACCACCATAATGATTAATGTTCTATTGTGACTAATTAAAGTATTTTCTTTAGTGACAAAACTGGCACTTCTTTCAATGGGTTATAACTTATAATGTAATGTAACCAGGACGTGTTCACTCCGTACAACTGTATACCCATGTATTTACTTGGAGACCACTCTATAAATAGATATAGGAAGCCATATTCATTTCTTTTCATACAACACTCAAAAAAGAAACTTGGTGAATCAAGCATGCATGATGCATTAGGGAATAAGGTTAAAGGAACTACAATGTACAAGCATCTTTAACACGGATCAATCTATACAATCATGATCAAGTGAGTTTTAATATCATATTAGTTTAAGAAATTTGATATATATGTTAAGATCGATTATAAAGAAGTTATATACGTTCATATATGATTCCTTCTCTATTCTATGTATGTATGCTATTCTTCCAGCAATCTTCTTATAAGCGGATGAATGCTAGCCAAGACTAGGACGCTGCCAAGACTAGTAAAAACAGACCAATGTAACATCATAGGACACATATAGACATAAAACACGTAGACAAACAAATACAAAGTTCATCTAAAATGCAGGAGAATCTAAGCTACTAAGATAAAGCTAACACAAAAAAGTGTCATCCTTTAAAAATCCTTAACTTTAATCCTATGTCTCCATGAACTCTTATCATGAACCATGTTCTCAAAGTAGAACTGCCACTTTTACCCGAAAAAACTCGTACCGGAACCCGAACTAACCCGAACCTGAGAAAATATCAACCCCAACCCCAACCCGAATCGAAGTAATTCGGGTTGGTCTTCGTGCTTAATTTATAAGTTTCGGGTCAACCCGAAAAACTCAAACAAACTTTTAGTTTTAAAATTAAATATATTTTTAGGTATAATAAGCTTAATATTAGCCACTAAAGTTATCAGTTGATGACCATAATCGGCTGTTGTCATTCCAACTATCATGAATCTATTGTTTATTGTTAATTTATGTTTTCCGTTTATTACTAATAGCAACCGTAATCGAACAACCAAATCACGTATGATTGAAGAAGATTATGGTTCGAGTTAGTTACTTAGTTTTGTTCTTCTTTTGAATTATTTTGTCAAATTATGTTTGTTTATTAGCTGATTATGAAGAATATGTTGTTTTAAGTTTAGCATTGAAGTATTTTTTTGTTTTGTTTTCTAGAATACTCAAAATCCGATTAACCCAACCCGAAAAAACCCATGAGAGATTTGGGTTGGATTTCGGGTTAAGATTTAAAACTTTGAAACCCGAAGAACCCGAACCCGAAACTCAAAAAACGAACCCAAAGAACACCCCTACCTCAGAGAGGTGCAACTCCAACAAAATTTGCTTAATCTTTTTCTTCAAAGTTAATTCAGGACTGCTATACTCCTCCCATCTACATTGAGATTTGAGAGTCTACACTGGTCTAACCGGCTCCGTTTAATATAAGTAACATAAATTAGTTAGTTTAGAAAACAATGAATTGATTCATTTATAATATTAAAATTATAACTATGCTATTAATAGTAAGGAATTAAAAAGAGAGAAGATTTTAAGAGATTGACAATATTAATAAATTACCTTATTTAAATAATTGAACAATTTATGAGAATTAACGAGGTAGCGACACATCAACAAAAAATGTTGTCTTTTATTAAGAGTATAGATAGATTTTTTGAACGACAAAATATTTTACGCGCTCTATACAGTTTGAATTCATGACCTCCTATTTCACATCTTAATCACGTTACCCCCCCATCAAAATGATAGATGTTATATTATTTATTTAAGTATCATTTTATTTGATAATGTGTTGGTTTGGGTCCTTGGGAGGTACTAAAGGTCCGAGTTTGAGACTGAAATCTTGATGATTTTTACTTCATCAATCCTGACCTCTATGTATCTGCTTTATGATTCTCATAGGTAACGACCTCTTGCTTTCCATCCCACTTCCTCCTAAATACATTTCGCCCACCTTAAGTAATGTTTCACCTCAAATATTAACTACATGTTTTTAATGTAATGACTAAAAGATGAAATGATAACTTCAAAGTTAAATATGTTCATGTAGGCTAGGTAGCTACAATCTAATGATAGTAACTAATCATGGAATATTTAGTTTAGTACCCTTATCCAGTCCTTTTGTGACCCGTTCCATTATAAGAATTAGTATTGTTATTATTGAGATTAAAATAAAAAAGAAAACAAGAGATCTTGAACAAGAAAAGAAAAATATAAAGATAGAAAGTTGACCTTCGATTATAATCAAAATTCAAAACCCAAATTTGAATTCCATATCTATCTTTTTCCAATCAATATACATGATACATGTCTTTCTTAACATCGTTTTTATTTTTGGAATTCCGTAAACTAATCTTTTAACATAAATTACCGACAATAATATTATTGTTGCCAAAAAAAGTGATCTTTAAAACTAAAAATAAAAGGGAAAATTCTCGATATAACCCTTTAATTATGAGAGATTCCAAATTTATCCTCTCAGAATCACCTTTCCAGATTTATCCCTTTTTTAACGCATCAATGACAACGTGTCAGGTAGTCTCGTCGACGAGTTAGTTAACACATAGTCAACAATGTGTTATACCTCAAAATACATAGTCAACGATTTGTTAGACCTCAAAACACATCGTTAAAGACGTGTTAGGCATCGAAACACATGGTCAAAGATGTGTTAGCCTATTCTTTATTTTTTAATATTATAATATCATAAATAATTTTACTTATATTTTGTTTTCTTTTATAACTTTTAATATATAAAGTTTTATATAATTTTGAATATACCGTCGAGACATGTTTTTTTTATTTACATGTTGACACAACATTTTCTTAAACCATGTCGGGTCAAATTTGATTGAACATTTCGATATTAATGACTCAGTTTCAAGTAAAATTTATATCGACCCGTAAACAAAAAAAAAACACGTCTCAATAGTATATTTAAAATTATATATAGCTTTAAAATATAAGTAAAATTAGTTATGATATTGATATTAATAAAACAAAGAAGAAGCTAACACATCTTTGACTATGTTTCTAGAGGTCTAACATATCGTTGATCATGTGTTGGAGGTCTAACGCATTGTTGACAATATGTTAGCTAACTCGTCGGCAAGACTACATAATACATCCCGGCGATGCGTTAAAAGAGGGACTAATTTGGAAAAATGATTTCGAGAGGACCAATTTAGAATCTCTCAAAATTAAAAAAAATATTTTAAGAATTTTCCCAAAATAAAAACCCAAAAAATCTTGAAAAATAAAATAGAAACTTGGATTTGGATTTGGATTTGGATTTGGATTTGGATTGGATGGAAACCGAAAAGGCAGAGATAGAGACAATATATATCTATAATATATATATATAGAGAGAGAGAGAGAGAGAGAGTAAGAAAGAAAAGAAAATAATAATATTGTAGGCATTTGACATTTTACAGACCAGACAGACCCCCAACCTACGCTACTCTATACATCTCGCTTCTTGGTCCATTCTTACTTCATCACCAATTTCAACAACATACATACATACATCCTTTATACATCTTCTCCATCAACACTTGTTTCTTTACTCACCTTTCTTACCGCTGGTTAGTAATCAAGTTTCAATTTTTAATCTTTATGTTTATGTTTATTTGATATGAGGTAATCCCTGTCGTCATCACCTTCCCAATTCTGTGTTTCTTGTTGCTCCATTTATCAATGTTGAATAATAATAATAATAATAATAATAATAATAATAATAATAATAATATTATTATTACCTTGTTTGTTTATTACAACTATACATGAATAAGCAGGGCGTTGGATCTTGAATTGGATCCTTCACAATTTTGTGTTTTCAATATATTTATTAATTGCTATAATTGCTACCACTTGAAGTTGATCTTGATATGTCTATGGTTTTAATTGATTAGGTGGAGATGATGGATTAAGTAAGTTACATTGCATAGGTTAGGTTAGGTTTCATGTGTTGAACTTGAACCATGGCTACCTTAAACCTAGACCAAGATTTTCAGTTCTTTGATGCCCAAGATTCACTTCCATCCACTTCTGGTGGTTCATCTTCTCTGCCTAATTTTAATTATGATGTTTGGGCCGGGACGCCGACAAGCGTTCAAGATCGAAAGAAACGCTTCCTTAAGTTAATGAATTTTACCCTAGATGATGATGATAAGTATAATTCGGATGGTTCAGATGATAGGATTACTGAAACTAGTGATGCTGTGTTAAGAAGCCCGATTTATGAAGAAATGTCTTCGAGTACATCCTCTGTTTCCGATTCATCAAGAGCTCGGGATTGCAAGGAAGTAGCAGAAGTATGCAGTTCCTTGATCCACGATTCGTCTCCACTGGTTCAGAAACTTGTGGAGAGACAAATCAAGGTTGCCGGTACTATGGCGAGAACCGTCAACAGAGTCAAAACTCAATGGCTGAACCGATTACTCTCCATGACATGTGCGGTCGATCCTCAACGAAGATTTGATGAGGTTTGCAGAAACAGGGTTCAACGGGTCAAGGTTCGACAAAACAAGAAACAACTAAAGGAATTCTCGGCTGTTTTCACTGGACAGGACATCCAGGCGCATCAAGGTTCGATTTTGACCATGAAGTTTAGTCGAGACGGGCGTTATCTTGCGACTTCTGGAGAAGACGGGGTTGTGAGAATTTGGGAAGTTGTGGAGGATGATCGGTCGAATGATATCGACATTCCAGATATTGATCCTTCCTGCATATACTTTACGTTGAATCATCTTTCTGAACCTGCGCCTTTAATGGCTGAAAAACAGAAACTGAGTTTGAATAAAAGCCTAAGAAAAACCTCGGATTCGGCTTGTGTCATTGTTCCTCCGAAGGTGTTTCGGATACTGGAGAAGCCAGTTCATGAGTTCCATGGGCACAAAGGTGAGGTCTTGGATCTCTCATGGTCCACTGATAATGTGAGTGAATAAGTTAATTAATTAAACACTGATTTCAATAATTATAAGGTTACAAATGTTTTTATACTGTAATGTTTTCTTCATTTTAGCTGCTTCTGTCATCATCGGTTGATGAAACGGTTTGTTTGTGGAGAGTTGGGAGCGATCAATGCATTAAAGTGTTTCCGCACAGTAACTACGGTATGTAAAATATTCAAGATTCTTATTCAAATATTAGACCCGTAATAACACCCTTGTGATTTATTTGTGAGGAAAACTTATGGTATGTGATTGCAGTGACATGTGTTCAGTTCAACCCTGTGGACGATAGTTATTTCATAAGCGGGTCAATTGACGGGAAGGTTCGGATATGGTCGATTGGGTCTTCCCAAGTTGTAGATTGGACAGACATTCGAGAAATAATCACCGCTGTCACTTACAATCCTGATGGAAAGGTTTACCATTTTTCTTGATTAATTCAAAATTTTGGAAAATACAAAGATTACTGAAAACGCCTTCTTTCTGGTTTTTAATCAGGGTGGAATTATTGGATCGATGACAGGCTATTGCCGGTTCTTCAGTTTGTCAGGTAAGCTTTATCGAGCACATACTTTAATGTTTCGTCAAATGTGTGATGCTTTTTCTTTGTGGATGGTATTCAACATACCAAACAAGTGTGGTCAAATGTTACATGATTGTTTGAAAATTCTTGTGGCTTGTATATGGATTTATTATAATGATGGAATGGGGGGATGTAATGTCATTTTCGCATCGAGCGTGTGATATTTGATCCACTATTATTGAGGGATCCACTCGTCTCAACTCTCGTGTCTTTTACTTGATTTAGATCAACAGTTCCAACTGGAAGCTTCCGTTAGCTTAAACAGTAAAAAGAAGTGGGCTTGCAAGAGGATAATTGGCTTTCAGGTTGGCTATTAATTATTGGATCATAATTAATGCAGCTTTCACTGCTGTTCTAATTGTGGGTCAATCTTTTTGTATAGTTCTGTCCACAAGATGCAAGCAAAGTAATGGTCACATGTGCGGATTCCCGTGTCAGAATTCTTCATGGGGTCAACGTGATCGGCAAATACAAGGGTATGACTTACTTGATTTACAAATATCAACTCAGCTATTAATTAATATTTACTATTATTCTAGGCCAAAGAAACTGCGGAAACCAGTTATCTGCATCGTTCACATCCGATGGGAAACACATAGTGTCAGCGTGTGAGGACTCAAACATATATGTATGGAACTGTAATAATAAAATACAAGACCAAGAAAAGACAGTGAGGTCGTTCGAGTGTTTCTCGAGTGATGCATCGGTTGCGTTACCATGGTGTGGTCTAAAAGGAAACGTTTGGAACTTGCAAGACGGTTCTTCTTCACCTAGTTACTTCAGTGTTGGTGATGAGTTGTTTCTCGAGTTCATTCCCAAGGGGTCGGCCACCTGGCCCGAAGAAAAGCTCCCACCTCCATCTCCGCCTCCATTGTGTAAATCCCAATACAAGTTTTTTAAATCATGTTGGCAGAGATCAGGTGGGTGTCATAGGTGGGGCCTGGTGATTGTAACGGCAGGGTGGGATGGACATATCAGGTCGTTTCTCAACTATGGATTGCCGGTAACACTTTAACTAACGGAATGTATTGGTGGGGGCAGGAGGGTTGAAGATGAATGTTTTTCATTTGTCATTTAAAAGTCGTCGTCAGTCATATCGCGGTGGTTTTTGAATGATTGAGTTTTGTCTTGTACAAGCTGGAACTTAATCAAAGGCAGGCCATTTTTTTATCACATTACATTACATTGGGTAAAAGCCAAGCTGTCTGCTCAGTGCTTACTATTGCATTGATTTTCATTTCCTACTTCCACTGGGCTGGCCATTTTTGTATTTCAGTAATTCCTTATTTTTCTTGAGTTTAATGTACATAATAAGCTTACATTTTGTTTTTCATCAGTTTTTTATTTCTCAATTGATAAAATTAAAAAAAAAATCATACTAATGACTGTAATTAATCAGTAGCATGCTTATAATTAACAACAAATTAATTTGAGGAGCTATTTTTGTGGAGTAATTTGTTCCATTTAATTATTAAGATATTTTAAATCTTAAGCAAAAATACTTTTGTTGACCTTCCAATTGGGGGTTTGCTTGGGTGTTTGAAGGTTTATTGTAAGTCCAAAGTTCAAACCATTAGGCTGTTCTTTATGGAGGGAGCTTTAAAGCTCCTCTACAGTGTCATGTTATTACGATGTAGGTTTGTTCATCTCTATAAAGCCCTGTTGTGGTTTGTTACCCTATTATATATATATATATATATATATATATATATATATATATATATATATATATATATATATATATATATACGTCCCCACACCCTTCAAGGCCGCCTGATCTTCACAACCCACCTCCCCCTTACCGCCCGCCCTTTATCGCCCCTTGGCGGTGTTCCCCCCTAAGCCGCTCCCACATCGCCTTATAGCGAACTGTCTTAGAAGAAAAGTAAATAAAGAGCTAATGTGTTTCTTTATTCCCCAATCCCCATTACAGTTTGCGGACGGCTAGTGCTATTTGTGTTCTACTACCTGAACGTAAACTATAAAGCCAAAACTATAAAGTAGTGTTTGGTATGCATGAATGGAATAATAGGCGGAATGGAATGAACCATTATGATGGAATGAAACAAAATGTGTTTGGTTGATCAATGGAATGGAATCAACCATTACCATGTCCATTTCATTCCCACTAAAACACCCCAAATTCATTTTATCCACCCCCATTGTTTTTTTTTTCATTCCATCTCTCTTTCACATATATCACCTCCACCACCCTCCCACCGCTACTACCCATTGCCCTCTCACCGCCACCATCACTACCCATTGCCCTCCCACCACTACTACCCATTGCTCTCTCACCACCACCACCACTACCCATTGCCCTCCCACCACTACTACCCATTGCCCTCTCACCACCACCACTACCATTGTCCCCTCGCCACCACCGTCTCCGTCGGCCGCCACCACCCACCACCGCCTCCGTCGCCAGCCCGCCGCCGCCACCACCCGCCTCCGCCGCCGCCACTAACCACCCGCCACCACCTACTATCGGCCCACCGCCGTCACCACCAACCATCGCTCCCAGCCATCACCACTGTCACCCGCCGCTTACCACCGCCACCACCGTCCACTATCACCACCAACAATCACTCCCGTCGCCCACCACCCACCACCACCATTACTTCTCGCCGCCCAACACCACCATCCCACTGCCACTCACAACCATTTTTATTTTCATCTGACTTTTTTTAGCTTACCAATAATAAAAATTAATAATTCATGTCATTCTCAAATGGTAACCAAACATGTCAATGGAATGGTAATGATCCATTCCATTACCTCGTCTATTCCATTATCTCGCTCATTTCATTTCCCCGTACAAAACACCGTTAGACTGTTAGTGTAGTCATACTCGTTAGATTGTTTTATAATGTAAAAGATTGTTTTAAAATGTAATTGGGCTTGGGTTATCACAAAGCATATAGGCTTGTGCAATGGGCTTATTACTATAAGGGACAAATACCTAACTGCTTTCATTTCACAAAATGAACTTTAATTAAAATTTTGAATTTGCATAAGATTTGAAATTTGGTTTGTAATCTGAACATTTTAATAGGAATTGGAACTAGAAGGAATTGAAATCCAATTCTATTCTTGATATATTCCTTTGACAAATAAATTGGAATCGGTGTTTCTTTAACGAGGATAACGGCGAAAACATTCTAGTTTTTTTTGAAATTGTTTGCTTTTTATTTATATTTTGCATTTTTTTTAATTAATTTATTTAGAGGTTTTCTATTAAGATAAAAAAAACCCTCAAAAATATTTAAAATAATAATAAAAAATTCATAACTCAAAATATAAATTAAAATAAAAAAAAGTAAAATGTTTTATTCATTGTCCACGCTAGAAAAAAAGAAAAAAAAACTCGAGAAAAGATACCAAAGAATTTACTTGAATTTATTCACATTTTGGAAGGATTTGGAATTCCTTCATTTTAAGGAATT
Source organism: Bidens hawaiensis (assembly GCF_021521415.1). Lineage (NCBI taxonomy): Eukaryota > Viridiplantae > Streptophyta > Magnoliopsida > Asterales > Asteraceae > Bidens > Bidens hawaiensis. The sequence continues at coordinate 85,811 of NW_027497904.1, forward strand.
TGAAGGAACTGAATTCCAATTCTTTAAACTGAGCACACCAAAATAGAATTAAGATTCCAATTCCAACGAAACGAACACGCCATGTTATAGGATTTTAATTTCAATTTCTTTAAATTCCCACGAGTTCTATGAAACGAACGCACCCTTTTATTTAGTTTGTGGTGTGGAATATGGATCCCTAGTTGCAATATACAAACACACTTGAAAAGACTAAAGAGCATTCCCATCCTATCTAGAAATGTCACTCTTATCCAAAACTCAATCTGATAAAACTCGTGCTCGAACATGACTATCCCGACCTAAAAAACCCGAACCCGAGAAAAGACTAACCTGAACCCAAACCAAAGTAATCTGAGTTGGTTCTTGGGTATGATTTATGGTTTTTGGGTCAACCCAAAAAACCTGAATAAACATTTAATTGTAAAACAAAATACGTTTTTAGGTATAATAGGCTATACGCCTTAACCATTAAAGTTATCAGAAACTGACCCTAATTGTCTCACAAGTTTTTCAACCAAATTTAATGTTTAGATGATTTCAAAATCAACCATATTAAGTCTTCGCTTGTTTAGGTAAGAGTATTCACGCCATGAATGCAATATTAAATTTGTCGGTTTGTATGACGTGATACAAATTTAATTGAAAACTAAAGTAGGTCGTAGGTATGAACTTAATTGAAGAGGCAATTTAACCTAACATAACTTATCCGGTTGTTGTTAAAGTGGGAATACTTCTTTCAATTTCCTTCTATCCGAAAGCCCCTTCTTCACCATATCAGCGTCTTGTCAAATTTCTTTCCTTGAATCCATATCGTCCATGGTGTCCGTCTTTCTCACCCATAAACCATTTTTCAACTACTTAATTAAAATAATTAAAATTATACCATCTATAATATATATAAACGAAATCTTTAAAAGCTCTCTGGTTACTCCCTACATTCTCTCAAGCCATCAGATTGCATTATTTGTAAATAAAGGTTTCTCATGTATTTTATCCGAATTCACATGTATGGGTCTCACCAAACCTAGATAATCCTTAAACGTGTTATAACATCTCATTAAATTAAAAATTGATCTCACCAAATATTTGATATAAAAATCCTATAAAATATATGATTTTTTTTAAAAAAATATTATTTATAATTAAGAAAAAAATTTATAGTAAAAAAAAGATAAGCGAGTCATGGGTCTCGCCAAACCTATATAGCTTTTTAAAACGAGTTATAACATCACATTTATTTGTGAAACTTTTTCAATATCAAATTCTAAGTATATTTATTAACTTTCTACAATAAATAAAATTAAAATTCAAAAATTATATATAAATATTTGAAACAAATAATATAAAACAACCCCGTAATACAGGGGATACAAACTAGTATTTTATAAAGTTACTTTAATAAAGTATAGAAACCGTGATAAAATAAAATAAAAAGTATTCAAGGTTATAGATTTATCCCACCATTTAAAGGAAGTAAATTTAAAAGCTAGCAACAATGGTTTTACAATAATGGTTAACTACTTGGTGGCTTGGTTTGTTTGTTCTTTTTTTTTTTGTTTTTTTTTATGGTTGATGGGTTGTTGGTGACATTTAAGCAATTTTATGGATTACAAATTTACAATAATGATTAACTACGTTAGATCCCATGTTACACACAGGTAGAGATATATATAATTTTATAAAAATATCAACAAAAAAGAATGCCATTAGTCTGGATAATGTATGTTTGTCCTAGTGATATGTTCCACGACACTCGATCAAAGGGCGTAGCGGGTTTTTTGAAACCGCAATTCCATAAAATACCATAATTCACTTCGTCATCAGTTGAAATACCGATTATTGTTCGAAACACATAGTTACACCTTCATTTTCAAAATCATAATTTGTAATATAATACAAACGTACATCTTTCTTTTAAATTTTAGACAAAAGCATTGCCCCTACAAAAAGATTTACCAAAAGTCATGAGCATTTGAATAAAGTTTGAATGGCCAAAACTTGACTAGCTAGATGAAATAGAGTAAAAATACGAGTTTAAAAAATAGATAAAAATTAAAATTTAAAGTCAAAGAAAATCGAGAGTAAAATGGTAATATTAAAGTCTTAAGAAAACCGAGAGTTCATTGAGAAACCATAAAAAAATGGTGAACTAGAAAACCATTGATCAAACGAACTCCGGTTTAGAATCGGCTCATTTGATATATATAAAAGAAAAACTCAATTTGCTAAGTAAGGCAAAGCATGGTTAATGAGAGTAGGTGGTGCAACATAAAGTTAATGCAGGTGACCTCACACTAAATAGAAATCCTACCAATATAAGTAGCCTCCCTATTCTTCCCATTCCCATCATCAAATCTCTCCTTCATGGCTATGCATTTTAACACCTGGATCATTGTTATAACCTCCTTTCTTTTACTCCTTTGCTCACATTCAGGTATTAATTCCTTAATTATATATTATATGCCTATAACTAACTTATATTTCTCTTCTGACTACAGCAATTTGTGCCACAAATGTTGCTAACCTATATAGAGCCCGGATGCACCCAAGGAGGCTTCATGTGGAGCTCACAGACTACAAAGATCCAGGGCCAAATCCCAGGCATGATCCAAGGAAGGGTGGTGGACACCATGGACCATCGAGGCGTCATAATAAGAAATACCAAGTCATGCTGTTTTAGATAAACTTCCGGTTGTTAATAAACTTATGCAAGAAATAAAATAAAAATTTTATCTGAAATACTTTTAGAACAATACGTTTATACTAATGCAAGCACACGAACGAGTAACGCGTTAGACATGTATAGTAATGGAATATCAACACAAGGGAAAAGATATGTTGATTATATACAGAGGTCGCAAGGTTAGGCTTCAAAACGAAGCATTAGATGACATCCATATCCCAAGTGACACGATTCCAATGGTTGCAAAAGCTTGTATCAGTTCAAACACAACGTTCTGTTGTTGTATAGGCAAATTTTCCCAATCCGTCCGCCTATAAAGAATAAAAAATTTAGAAAAGGGTCACCGAAAAGTGATTTGTTAATTGTTAATATCATATATTTTACAAAAGGCATACCCCAAATCAGCAATGACAATGGTTACATTATCTTGAGAATACTGGTCCTGCAATACAAGAAACAAGAAAGTGAGAAATGAAAAAAAAAATTAAAAAAAAGTCAAAAGGGACTATGGAAGTCATTACCAAGGCCATTTGAGCTAGAGCTTCAGATGCAACCTGTAGCAGCATTAGAATATATTAACAATAAATATAAATTAATATAACGAAAATCGGTTGATGGCTACAAGTTACCTGAACATCTCCATGTTCCCTAAGTTGGTTTCTGACAAAGTTGACCGCATCCGAGCTGAAAGTATTAAGATTTTTGGGCACAAGGTTAAAAGTGGTTTAAACCATTTCCTAATTTTTATATAAAAGAAAGGTAAAACTGAAGAATAAAGGTGAAATGAAGCACCTCTTAATGTAATCCCATAAGCCATCGGTTGCTAGCAATATAAACTCCGCATCAGGGCCCAACGTAACCTGATAAATATCGGGAGTAGCAATAACCAAGTCTCCAACAAACTGCATGCTGTATCAATTTACAGTTGGTGATCAATTAACAGTAATCTTCTCAACTCATTTAAACTTCATTAATTCTCCCACGGTTAATTAAAATATTAACAAAATCCACATAAAACGTATGCGGAAGCTTACCGGGATACAAATTTTTCAGACCACCTTCCTTCTGCAACTCCCTTTTGCAGCATCCTTTCAATAGTTAAAAGAAATGCACATGTCAACTACTAATACATCATACATGTGATTATCAGTAAGTAAAGAGAGATTACTCATTCTTTTTGGTCTTAAACCGTATGTCACCAAAGGCACGGGATACAGAGATATCTCCACAAATTCTTCCATCCGAAATCTACATACACAAAAAGACAAGTTGCAAATCAGTTTTGCAACATGAGTTCATTCAGAATCCATGAATATTATTTAAAACAGGCGAATGCTATATATCGAAGAAACTTGCATTAATACTACTAGTTGGCATTTAAAGAAATTTCAATAAAAAAGTATGCAAGTGAAGAATTAAAAGGGAAGAGAATAACACACCCATCCGCCTGCTTCTCGAATTCGTTTGATTTCTTGAAGAGAAACCTTATTTCTTCCATACGGTCTGTGAGGATTAGTCACTTCTTCAGCTTTTCCAGATTGCGAAATAACCTGCCACAAATTCTAATTCTTTTAAAAACAACAAAACAAACATAATAAAACTGGTAACATTAGGGACTTACCGCACATGAGTCACCAACATGGGAAATGAATAGCATATCATTTCGTATGAACATAGCAGTAGCCGTTGCACCAGATTCATCGTCCTCCCCGCTCGTCTCAAGCCTTTACAAAATGAAACAGCGTCTAAACCTTCAACGCAATTAAAATGAAATCATACATACATACATACATACTACTTTGACAATTCTTTCTTAAATTGTCCATGTAAGCACATGTTACATGTTAATGTTATCTTACCAGTTTACAAGTTTGGCATCAGCCTTCTGAAAAGCCTCTTGCAATGCATTCTTTATTCCAACAAAGTCCTTTTTAACCAACAATTGGCCACCTTCTAGAGCCTTCACACACTCCTTATATAGCTCCTCCCTGAAATCAATCAAACTTACTTTTAGTCCAAAAAATTTTAAAAGTAAATTTCAGGTATTAGTGTAAAACTTGACTGTGTTTATTAATTTTGTGTTGATAATACAAATAACTCCTATTTATAAACCTACCAATCCTATTGAAAGATTCAGTTGATATTGTTTAGAACAAGATTACGGCTCAAAACTTGTTTACTGTTATTGATAATTGATTTAAGATTACATGGATCGATATATATTGGCCTAACGATCCTAAACAAATCATAAACCTGTTAGATATTTTAGTGTAATTGGATTGACTTGCCAACCAATGTAATCATAATATACATTAAACAAGTCAGGAGGTGCAGAGTGCATGCTTGTTTTAGTTTATTATGATGTTAGGAGCGAAACCTCTAAAGAACGGGGTTCCAAGGGGGCAGCACTCCGGGTAGCAGGGTCCAATGGATTTTTAATGAAATTCGAATTTTAAATGGATAAACTCTAATCCCTGGTATACGATCTGATAGTTTTGGTTGCACTCTATGGTTCATATTTTTAACTACAAATACTGGTTCTTGATCTCATTCGAGTTTTATCTGATTGATATATTTGGAGAACCACCAAATCGTTTCAATCCGAAAGGCAATACAACCATGGGAGAACCTTTAATGTGGCCCGGGGGAACCTCCTGTTTTTTTGGTCAGTAGTGTAAATTTATCTGTTTTCGTTCGAAATTTTTTGTATGTAATGTAAATCTAACGGTTTACTCCTAAATTTTGACCCCCCCCCCTCCGTTTATGAAACTTTTAATACGTATTAAGTCTGCCCCAACTTTTTCATCAAAGCTTCGCTACTGCATACAACTCAGATAATCCAAGTTGTTACTCCCGAAATTCCCCAACAAAACGTTATTCGAATCAAACTAGGAGAAAAACTAACTCAAAAAAACCCGTAGTTATACAAGATTACTCTAACAAAGTAACAAAACATGTGCAAGCAAAATATATAATAGAAAGAAACCTGAGAAAGTTGACGGAGGAAAAGCCGGCATGGCCGTCGAAAACAGCAGCAAAATAGAAACCATCAAGATCGTTATTAGCGACTATAACAGCATCATCCTCCATCTCCTCACGAGCACCTTGTAATTTGGCAGAACCCCATCTAATCCCAGGAGCAACACCATAAGAAGGAGGCGCATCGATTGCAATCGCTGAACAACGCCACCGGCTACTCCTAACTATATTATTATTATTATTGTTATTATTATTGTTGTTGTTGTTGTTATGATTATTCTTCTTCAAGTTGATCTTATTACTAAGAAGGTGGTTGTTGTTGTTTAGAATAAACCTTTGCAAGCGTGGACTCCATAACGCCATTGATGAAAGAAAGAAAGAGAGAGAGTGTAATTTGGAAGAAGAAGAAGAAGAAGAAAGATTTAAGAGTGAAGGTGAGATATAGATATGTAATATGAGGAGGATAAGATAGCAGATACTGAGCGCCAACACAGGCCGCTAACTGCTTTAACGGATTAGATTTTTTTTTACAACTTAAAAACTCTACCCTCAACTCCTAAATAATGGTTTCTTTTACAAGACTTGAATCCTCACTAGGGATGACCAAACGGGTATCATACCAAATCGATACCATATTTTTAAGATTTTTTGCCACCGGCATGTTACCAGTATATCGCCTTCAATACCAGTACCAACCCGAGCATACCAGTACCGGTACCAAGAATTTGGAAAAATGGTACCGGTTTTTTCAATACCGGTACCCGGCTCATCCTAATCCTCACCATTTAAGAAAACTAAGTTTTATCTAAGAATATGGTACTGTTAGACCAAAAGCCTTTTGGTTTTCGAAGATTACTTCAACTCTTCAAGCATAATCTATGGATTAGATAATCTCTGCTCCCTATACATTCAACACTTAATACATAAATATAAATGTGCATTTGCTCATACACTAGGTCCGTATAATTGGATCCGTTGTTCTCGTGGCCTTCGCCTCCAGATGTCTACAACCCAAAGAAACGAGAGAGAATCCCCGCTACTCGTATCTTTGTGTCAACATATGATGCAACTAGTGGAATCACGAACACAAACTATTGCGAATCTCCGGTACCCACTCTGTTTTACCAGATAAAACTTTTCTAGTGTTCAAACTTAAGTGTTTTACAAATTGTCATCATATCCTATTATTAGTTTACTAAAAATAAAGTATTTGTGCAGCCTTTTAATTTGAATCTAAGATCATGGTGTTTAATATGATGATTCTAATTTCAACATTAACAAAAACTTGTAAATAAGATTTGACACCACTACCACTGTGTTCATCCTATCTCTTCTCTTCTATAACTGAATAACATAACTAAAGATTGATAACAAATTATGCATACAAATGAGCTATGAAAAAAGTAGAGACGCAAAGGGGGGTCTACTGCTCGTCGTCCTCATGGTCATGTGTGTCCATCTTGGTGATATGCTTGAAGGGATCGGTTCTCATATATGCCTCTGGTCGATAAAACCCCAAATCGTTCATTCTGTTGCTTATCGCGTGAAGAATGGCTTTCTTTTTACCCCCATATTCATCTTTATTTTGTTCCACCAACTCATTGGCCTCAGCAGCCAAGTTGTTGACAAAAGCAAAAATATTATCCTCCCACAGCTTCAGCCTCTCTATGTCATACCCCACCAGCTTTCCGGTCTCCCATATGTCCCTCACCTGCTCTTCCACAAACGGTGTTCTTTCCTGTGCGTACTGTATCATCTCATCTTTCTTTGTCTACAAGTCCATAATAACAAACACTAATAAGACCAACCATAAAGTATAAGAGCATTCACAACAGCTTCTTTATATCTATTTCTATAATTTAAAGAAAAATCACTTTCTCTAAAAAATTTTCTGACCTATATTAATCCTCTCACATCTCAATCTCTATCTCTATTCTATTAAACTAATATTGTTTCTCTTTCTTCCAAGTACAATATTTAACTGCTAACTATTTGGTCCTATTATTATTATAATTATTTTCAAATATTGATTTCTAATAACTTTCTATAAAATTTGACTATCTAACTTATGGGGTGTTGATCAGGTATTTTCCGAGTTTCGGTTTTATCAGGTATTTTGAAAACATATTCGTTCACACTGCTTTAGTTTGAAATAGATCAAATTTATACTCCCAAAAAAAGCACATTTTATGATTTGCTGCAAACTCATAAGCATTTGCATTCACTTCTCTATCAAAATTACATTCCTGCAAATTCATCATTGCATTTTGCAGGGTAATGCAATGCAAAGAACCGAATCCTTTTCACCCATGAATATACAATCTTTTCTTTACTGAAACACAAAATCAATTCATAAGAACACGCATGATCAACTTCAACATGTTTTTAACAACTCAAGTACTAAACATAAATGGCTGAAAATACTAGTTTAATTTCCCTATGAATTTACAAATTGTTTTTAACATTCCATGTGGAGAGCGGAGTTTTTTAACATCCAATTCACATAACCATAGGAAACGAAGTAGAACTAGAACCAAAGCAATAAATTGTCACTATTCCATTAACCTTAAGCTATTCATGTAAATCACCAGTAATAATAAATAATGAAACTGAATTCACAACATTGTGACTTGAAAGAAGCTTCAAATGCTCCATGGACTCACGCAAGCAAACGAAAGTCAAACTAATAAACTAAAATCCTCACTAGTGAAAATTTACCAACTTTAGATGGATCATCCTAAGCAACGAAAAGCCTAAATCCAAAATTTACTTGGAAATCATCACTAATAACGCAAAAAAAGAAAAGCTAATATGAAATCCAAATTACGCACATTACATATACAACAACAATAACATTACCTGAACCATCTATAGTTTATGCTCAAATACTTGAGACAGAGTCAAGTTCATGGAAAGGTAGAAGCTTGATACAAAATTTATTGAAATTAGTTTCATTCAAACCTCCTCCAGTTGACTAAAATAATCTAACTAACTAACAATTGATCAGTATCACTACAGCCATTAGTAGGGATGGCCAAATTCGGGACTGGTACCGGGTGGTACCGGTACCGAAATCGGTACCGATTTGGTACTGCCGGTACCGAATCGGTACCAACGTTTTGAGTTTCGGTACCGGTACCGGTATTTCCCGAAATTTTACCTTAAATACCGGTACCGGTACCAAGAATCCGCGATTTTCGGGACCGGGACCGGTCGGTACGGGCCCATTAGCCCTGAGATGATTGTGTTAATAAACCTAAGTTCCTTATCCTAAATCAGCACTTACACGAATCGGTGTTGTAGAAGGTGGGGACTAGCGATTAACCCAGATTAATCAAATTAGAACAGACACACCCACCAAAGTTCCTTATCCTAAATATAATATAGATTCAAGAATGCAATTAATTAATGAAAGCATGTACCAATTTTCTCCTCCTCCATATCTTCCGACGCCCAACGCCGCCGTTTTGGGAGTGATCGTTACCCTAGAACACCAAATAATCAGATACATACAATACAATAGAATACAAATTTAGATAATTATTATGGATGGGTTCCAGATGTATGTATGTATGTATTGACCGACCTTGGAGTATATGTTAAAGTTGGATCGCCGAGTGTTGAACTGGAGCTTCTGCTGCTGAAATGAAATAGATAGATAGATGATTCAACAAGTTATGCAAAACTTACTTAAGACACAAATTCTAATTATAATAATAACAATAGTTGTAGAGAGTTGAGTTGAGTTGATGGATTATTATTAATTTACAGATGATAATGATAATGATGAATTTGAATATAAAGACTGAAGCCCCATTGAGTTCATCGCCATTGCCATTTTCATACGGACCTCCAATCCACCCTTATCTTCTTTCCTTCATTTATACCACACTCAGTCAGATAATGTTATTTTAGGTTTTGGTTTATGACCCGACCCGATCCTGATTTGCACTTAAGTCTTAAAGCCCATACCAGCATTGCCTGGGCTCATTCTAGCCCAAAAGATTAATGACAACAAAATTACTTATTTGAATTATTAGTCTTTTAATTATTATCATTCGTTTTAAGAAACAGGAAAATGGTAAATTTCAAAACTGATGTATCTTTGGTATCGATCACAAATGGTTTGTTTTACGTATATACCAATAACCTGGGCCCATGAAGTGGTGTCAAGTGTCAACGATATTTTAACATTTTGATAAGTCTATAATATCGTATGGTACCACTTGCGTAACTGATAAACACCAAAGACACATTAAATCTCTTTATTTGTATGTGTTTAGATGTGCTATGTGTTAAGATTTTAAATGTGTTCAAACTTCATACATAATATATGAATAGTAACAGCCTCCACATAAATAATTAAAACGATTACTACATAAGTTTTTGTCAAGTAAAAATATACGTTACGGAAAAAATAACTACACAAAAAGATGACAGTCTAGGCCTATCCAAACCGCTCAATGCTCGCTCCAAAATGCTTGAAAAATCGACACTCGATTTTGACTCGGTTTGGCTCGGCTCATGAATTGCCCAAGGCTATGCATGACTTTAGAGAACACTAGAAGGATCGAATAAAGCCGGGTCAAACATTAGTTCCATCCTACTGTTAGATCAACGGCAAAGATGATGCTTTATCAACTACATCGACGGTTCTGAGATAAGTCGGTGTTTGTAACCCAAGAAAACCCATATCTCGGATCCAAAATCTCAACCCGATTTATACCCGACAGCCTGCACTGCAATTTATCCCTTCATCAAAAAACAAGAAACAGAACCAAAAACCAATCGATTTGATTTGTGATGGGATCAATGAAAATGGAAGACATGTCTTTACCAGCTTTGTTCGAACAAGCTCGCAAGATTCACATCCTTGCATCCGATTCAGCAGTCGACAAGGTAGGCTTCTATTCATATCCCAACATGTATGTATGTGTGTGTATGAATATTATTATTATTATTATTATTATTATTATTATTATTATTATTATTATGATATGTTGTTATTTGTAGGAAACGTTGAGAAAAGGATGTGAGGCTTTGCAACAATGTGAGGAAATGATTAGCAAGCTAGGGCTGTTTTCTAGTAACGAGACTAAGGAAGAAATTAGTACCACAAATCTCAAATATATACTTGTAAGTGTGTTAAGATATTGCATGATTTCACTGCTTTTGAATGAGTAAATCTGTATATGTAGTAAGGTTTTAAATGTGGGTTTTGTGGGGATAGGTTCCGTTTTATCTTGCGGAATTGATAGAGAAGACGGTAGACGGTGATAGGATACAGATATTGAAGGCTTCACTGGCTAAGTTAAAGGTAGTAACTAACTAACTAACTGTTATTAAGTTGTTGAATGTGTAGCGGTTTTGGTTAAGTGTAAGTTTGAATGATGTGTAGGAGTTTATTTCGTTTTGTGACGCGATGGAGCTTGTGCCGGAAGGTGAGTTGGAAACGGGAGCTCAGAATATTACTGCTGTGGACAAGAGGGCTAAGAAGGTCGGTTGGTCGGTCGTATTAATATTTGTTTATTGTGAAATGATTATTATACGTTTTGTACGATATTGAGGGGATGACTTTAATATAGATTGCTCGGTTCAAGCGCCAACTTGCTGCAGAGTCGAAACTTTTGGAACTAAAGGAACGGAAAGAAAGACGTGGGCGCTCAACTAGGGCTGCTGCGCTATCTACTCCTGTTGATGCTGGGGATGATGATGTGCTTGATGATGATGGGGAAGAAGAAAGGAAGGTCAGTTATTATTATGTTTGTTTTGTGTATGTTAATCATCTTTGGGTTCATAAGAGTAACCAGGGCAGCAAACTGGATGAACTTTTATGTTAGGAATAACAGCCGACATGTTTTAGGGATTGTAATGGTGTTCAACACAGTTAGCCTTGGGTTTTTTTCTAGGGGTGTAAACGAGCCAAGCCGAGCTCTCCTCTTTTTTATTTATGAGAGCCGGCCCATGAGTTGTTTTTTAAGCTCGGGATCGGCTCAGTTATAATCTATTAATTAATTTTTATACATTTTATATAATTTTATATATTTTCAGAAAAAACCTTATACGAACCTAAGCTTGGCTCGGGCTCGTTTAGTACCTTAAACAAGCCAAAGCTCGGCTCAAGCTTGGCTGCTAAGTATAAGTTAATACATAGAAGTCCAAAAGAGGTAAAAATTAAAAATGCACAAGGCCCGTTAAGGCACAATAAGCCTAACCGGGTTTCACATACAAGGCTCGAGCTCAGGCTCAATAATTAAACGAGCTTAATTTGAGAGGCTCGAACTCGAAAAACTCGGGTCGTTTCATCTTTTTATCGAAAAGGAGGTCGGTTATTACATTTGTTTGTTGTACTTGTGTGTATGTATAATCTTCTCCATTAGAGTGACCAAACAGTTACATTTAGCAACAATAGCTCAACATGTTTTTAGGGACTCTAGTGTTGTTCAACGCAGTGTCTTGAAGTTTTAATAGAGACTTTCACCTTCAAGATGTGACGTGCTCTTGCATAGTCTGTAATTTGTAACCATCCTAAATTATGAACTGCGTTGAATCATCGCCCACTTGCTAGGTCCTGTCTATTACTAGCTATTGCATCAAGCCACTAATTATAATCAGTTTTCATGAAATCTGATTTCTTTTAATATTTGAATGTTTTATCTATCGTTATCCCGTGATTCAGAAGAGGGCCAATCATTACTTCAGTTCAATTACTATAGCTGTTTTAATAGAATCATTGACACATGATTTTAACATCAACACAGTCACTATGTCTTGGGGTTGGAAAGGTTTAACAGAAATGTAGAAAGAAAATATGCTATTCCAGCTTTAGAAAGCTTATTGCTTGCGCTTCACTTTATTTCATTTTTCTGTTTGTGAATTTGCAGGCTTGGCTTACTACAATCTCTTTGGCTATCTGCAAGGTCGGTGTTTAATAGTTTCGGCCCAGTCTCTCGTTTTTCCATTTTTCAGTTAATTGTTATCTGATAAAATTATATTGTAGGCTCTTGATCTAATGGAAATGCTGAAAAAAGAGGAGGAAATGTTGTCTGCAATAAAGGAAAAACAAGAGCAGGTATAAGTGTATAACTCATCATCAAATGTCTTAAGCTAAATATACCAGAATAGGATAAAAGGACTTTTATGGTTTTAGAAATCCACAAGCATATCATATTCATAAGTATTGTATTGTGTGCAGGATGGAGACACTGAAATTTCACAGGCGGTTCTTGAAGAACGTGCAAAGACTGTAGAAGACTGGCACCACAATGCTTCTGCTAGAGCTCGATACACAAAACCAGCAGCACCTATAACATGTGCTACTTTTGCCCAAGATGTTTTGGAAGGGAGAGCTAAGGTTTCCCAGGCAGATGATCACAAGCACCAACCACTCATGTTTGGACCAGCTAGTCTCGTGGGCGGAAGCATAACAAGTGAAAGAGAAAGGATTGCTGCACAAGTTTTTCAACCTGGTCACAGGTATTATATTATACTATTCTTGTGTTACCAAAGATGATCTTTTAAGGTGAATATTTATATATGCTATTTTTATAATAAATGTTAGATTGCCAACGATGAGCATAGAGGAGGCTGGGTTGAAGGAAATGGAGATGATGAACAAATGGCAAGAGAGAACTGCTAAGATGATAGAAGAGGCCAATTCCTCGTGGCACAATGACAAGTGGAAGCCAAGGCCAGGTGGCGCCGATGACGACGACGATGATGAGGATGACGAGGCTGCCCAAGACAAGGCAAGGGCCTTTGATGATTGGAAAGATGAAAACCCTCGAGGTGCCGGAAACTCAAAGCTCACACCTTGTGGCTAACTCGGTATTCATTTCTCTTTTTTTCGCAAGCTGTTAGTATCTCTTATGGTGGAGATGTACACTTACAATTTATTATGTGTAATAGTGAGCTTAACTTTATGTAGAATGGTAAGCCAATAAACCGTATAAAACAAAGTTGTGGTCCCTATTTTTTTTTAATCAAAATGATGCAAAGAAACATGAAGATGAATTCAATAGTAAAGGTGGTGCGTTCTTAACATAATCGACTTCCAAACAGTCCGTGATGGCGTCGATTAGGTGATGTAAGGAGGGTCCGTGAAGGCCCAATGGAAAAGTTGCTCATATTGGAGTGCAGCGTTATCCCATGAACAATCTCTCGCCATGCCTCTACGCATTAACCCTTCCCATGATGTCTTGTGCTCCCTGTACGTCTTTATAGCCGTCCTTAGTGCCTAAACCATCAACCAATCGTTCTGTAAATCTAACATACTGTTAAAACAGTTAATAATATTATTATAATTTTGAATTTCAGAACTTACATCCAGCATGCTTTCTCTTGTCAAAGGTGAAAAGACCCATCTGTTAAAAGCAACATAGAAAAATAATATTAACAGTTGGTCTACAAATAACTTATGATGTGGACTGGGAGGGTACCATATACGTACCCGGTGCCTTCATCTTCACCTTCTGCATATGGATTGAAAGTCTTGACAGTTTCCTGGAATGTCAAAAGGTTTATTAGTTTTCTACAATGTTTAGTTTATAAACAATACAGATCACGCGAAGTATTGAATTTAACTCACTCTAAGGCCTCCGATTCCATGGACAACTGGTACAGTCCCATACCTCATTGCATACTGCTGGTTTAGACCACATGGTTCAAATCTTGAAGGCATTAACAGGATATCACACCTGCACATTTCACTCACTCAGATATATCCCCTTAAGCATTCATTACAGGTGATTTAGTTACCCACCCTGCGGCTATCTGGTGAGCAATAGGAATATTAAACCCAACCCATCCGCGGTATTTGCTTCTAAATGCTGCTTCACTTGCTCTCATCCACTCTTCATACTGTCTCTCTCCTGATCCAAGCATAACCTGAAAAAATATTCCGTCTTTACTTATCCATCGTTTTATAATTTATTGCCCAACCTCTATTCGATTCTTTTTAAATAAATTCCTACAAATTGAACATCGTCTTGCAGCAACGCTGGAGCAGCTGAGAGTAGTATATCGATTCCTTTTTGGTAGTCCAGTCTCCCAATAAATCCAATCTGTCAGATTTCACACGCTTATAGCAATAGCAGGAGTCGTCGTTTCACACTTTTTGGTCATAAATAGAGAGCGATAACTCACCAACGGACAATCTGGCCGAATTGGAAGACCTAATTCCCTTTGTAGAGCAATCTTGCACTCCATCTTCATTTCACATACAGACCAATGAGATCTTTATAATATAAAAACATTTTATTAAGTAGCTTGCATTGACCACCTTTCCTGAAAGATCATCAGCTGTGTAATGAGAAGAGATATACTCATCAGAGGATGGGTCCCATTCAGTAACGTCGATGCCATTTGTGATTCCTGCATTTATCATCAAAGCTTATACCTTTTTATACTGAAGTAGAACACAATATTTCCTACATACCGCGCACAACAAACTTTCGGCTAGTCAGAAGCTTGTTTAGACCATATCCACCTTCCGGGGTTGTTATTTCCCATGAATAACCCTGAAACATGAAGTCATTAATACACGTCTTCACAGCAGTATATAAATCTTTATTCTTGATAAACGAAGGTACCTGACTAACGGTCAATATCCGGTCAGCAGTCACAATTGCGCCTTTCAAAATATTAACAGCCTGACCGGTGTCAAGAGCATGTGTCCTTGCCCAAGTAGGAAATATCCATTCCAATGCTCCGTACCACTCCCAAGGAAATCCCAAATTACAATAAGTTGATGCAGCCTCAACTCCCTTGCATACAAATATTAAAATCACATACTTTTCCAGTAACATGATTGAAGGATATCAAAACAAGTGTACCTGGTGTGCAATGTTATGAATCACAATGATACTCCGAGCGTCCTTATAGATTCCATTTGGACGATATTTTGCTGCCAACAGTCTAATACACAAAATCATTAGCGAGTAAATCAAACGACAGGAGTGTTCAGTGAGGTGATGACTGATGACATACGTTGGCACAAGGCCTGCGTGCCAATCATTAGCCAGGAACAGGCATTTTTGTCCATACGTAAAGCCTCCTAGAGGGAGCACTAAAGGAGCCTCGCACGCTGCGTGACAAAGTAAGGTGAACCGAAACTGTTTATTCAAAAGAAAAAACATGTTATTGTTGATATAAAAAATATAACATGTTAAGCCATTAATTAGTAGTTTAGTACCTGGTTATCGCCAAATGGACCATAAATATCGCCATATGGATTTCCTGGACGGTGATAGCAAGGATGGTCTACAAACACCTGAAACTGCATTTCAATATTATTTATGCAACATTTTCTGTTATGTTAAAACTGTTAAAGTTGATTATATAACTTACCCAGTCAACGCCTTTCCTGTACTCGTGAAAGAAATTAACCTCCTGGACCCCACCGAAGCAGTAGACGTTGGTTGGACAATCGAGATTGGTGGTGCGAGCTAAGTTTTCATCAGAAGGGCCTCCATGTAAATATCTTGGAGAACCATAACTCGATGTCCACGTGCTGCAAGTGCAATGGGCAAGGAACCGCATACATCTCCTAACCCTCCTGTCTTTGAGTATGGTGAAGCTTCAGATGTAACAAATACTATGTCGTATGTCTCCTTTTTAAGGTCTTCTGATACTGCAGGTGTTAATTCATCATCTTCCAACTTGTCGGCTGGAAAGCTGCCTGCTTCAATGTCACCTGGGAGTTTTCACAGTTTGCTACTAGTTACTAATTATATATACAATTAGAAATCGTTTAAATGCAAATGGAACACATTTTTACGAGTGCAAACAAGCCGTGGCGCTCACGAGCTGCTTGAGCTCAGATTGATAAAAAGCTCAAAACGAGCGCAGCTTTTCGAGCTCAATCCAAGCCTCAAATAAAGCTCATTTAATTATCGAGCTCGAGCCTTGTTTGGGAAGCTCATCTAGGCTCGTCAAGCCTTAACGAGCCTTATGTATTTTTAAGTTTTTCCACTTTTGGACTTCTAAATATTAATTTTACACTGCACAAACGAGCTCGAGCTAGAGTCAAGCTTTGGCTCGTTTAAGGTATACTGCACTAGCTTGAGCCAAGCTTAGGCTCAAAAGTGTTTTTTCATAATATATAAAATAATAATAAAAGTGTATATAAATTAATTAATAAATAATAAACAAGTCAAGCCCAAGCTTAAAAAAACAACTCATGAGCCAAGCTCGAGTTTTAGAAAAAGAGCTCAAAACGAGTCGAGCTCGACCTCAGCTTAGCTCGTTTACACCCCTACACATTTGGAAAAGTTGCTTGTAATAGAAGTAAGCTATTGTTCTATTCTATTTGCTGGCAGACCTCAAACCACAATATAAGTTGACCCTTTCCAGTTTCCACTATGGTTTTAAATTAAAAATGGAGATAGTATTAATATTTATTTATCATTAATGTCCGTCGACCGTTGTCAATGATCATATGAAGTTGCAGATTAAATGCTTAGAGTTTGGAATTATTAGTTGGTTGCCAAATTATCAAGATCCAAATTATAAGAAAAAAAAAGGCTGCATTTCTGATTCAAAAGGGTTGGTTGATAATAATGTACAAGATTATTAAGTAGAACGAATGATGATAGAACCAAGTTACCAGATTGAGGGATGAGCTGAAACTCCTTTTCATCATCTTCTTCGTCGTCAAAAAACCCCAAAAGACCATCCTTTTCGTCGTCTTGTTTAGAGTTGTTGATGATCTTGATACGACAACTCCTCGTGTTTTTATTCTTAGAACACAAAAGCCTCAACCTCCTATTAGAATCCAACTTCAATTCGTCTGCAATGTTACGGGTTGATTTGGAAAATGGAACAGGAAACGGTAGGAGAAGCGACTTCATGAATCAAAGATAATATTACAAAAGAGAGTGCTTGCATTTGCATGTGTTTAAAACAATGTTCTAAAGAGAGAGAGAGAGAGACAAAAGCAATACCAGATGTGGAGGAAAGGGATAATAATAATAATAACTTTTGTTCACTGTGTGAGTCAGTGTGCTCTAAACTTGAACATCAAGTAAAGACTAAAGAGCAGACATCCCTTTCCTCAAAAGCAGTTGTTTCAAACTCACAAAGTAATAATGCAAAGCATAAATCACTTCTTGTTTGATTATGAACTGAGAATCCAGTTGATGAGTTTGAAGTTGATTACGAAACCGAATCAAACAAATTGCTTAGCATATAACACTGTTGCTTTAGTTGTGGATGCACACTTTTAAAGGTTGATCTTCATGTCAATGTTTAATCATATCAAATGATAATTAATGTATCGAAAATGTGTATTTGCGTGTTGAAGATTGATTGTTTGGAGTTTATATCATATACGGCTGTAAGGTGATTAATTGATTTGAAAGCAAATAGCATATTAGATAAAAAAAGAAAAATTTTAGGTTCTACCGAGACTTGAACTCGGGTTATTGGATTCAGAGTCCAATGTCCTAACCACTAGACCATAGAACCGCTTTGTTAGAACATGTCTTACAAATTATAATTAAATTAACAATAAATCTTCCACCGTAATACCTGTATTTTCTATTTTTGTCCACACGTTGTTTAGCAGTATAAATACAATTGTGAATTTGTGACATATGTTCAAGTGTTCAACAACAAAATACTTAAAACATTTTTCAAAATTATTTTTTTCCCGGAAGTAAAAGTTTCAAAAATTTCAAAAACTTAATCTTAATCTATAGTTATATAATAATATAATTTAAGTCTCAGTAATCATGTTATATTTTTGGTGTTAAACACTAATTCATTCTATGTGTGTTAATTTTTAACGTGTTCTTTTATATTTTTTTGTATAAAATTGCATTCGGGTTTTAAATATGGTCTAATCGATCCATACATAAATTGGTACATTTTGCGTTCGATGAGCCTAATTATTTTACACATTTTAATACCTCTGAACCATAGACGCTAAGATAAATAAAATAAAGGGGATATGAAACAATATAATCTTTGCACAACCTACAATAATATTTATTTACTTTATTAAATGATGTTATATTTTTCTAATATATTTGAGGACACTTGTTTAGACAAGACTTGTATTTTTGTAATTATAAAACCCAAATTGATAAGAAACATGATCCAATCCTTCTAGACATGCTTCTAATATTTAATAATTTGTTGAATTGTTCACGCCAATTTTAAAATTACACTATTTCTTAAAAATCCAATTTGTGTAGCAATTAATATCAGAAATTTATTAATGTTATTGCCATAGTTTTGTTTAATTGTCTTGCAGATAAACAGAATATTTATTATGTTTCAACCACACAAACAAACTTGTATGTACTCTTTTATGATGACCAATCAACTATAGATATTTTGTTTTGGAAAGCAAGGAATGTACTTATCTAGATGCATAAAGTACTTCAACCCAAGATTCAGATTCTAAACCTTCCTCTTTCTTCTACACTTTTCCAATCACAAACAAGAACAAAGATTATCTTCTCAAGATTCACCTTCATCAATTCATTTTAATCCAAATAATAATAATAATAATAATAATAATAATAATAATAATAATAATATGGCTGCAGCTGCTGTTCTAAGATCAAAAACACCTAGAGCCAGAGGTTCACTGTCACACTTGAAGTACTTAGCTTCAAGTCAAGATATGCATACTTGTTCAAGACCATCAACAACCAAGCTAGACCAATACCACTCTTTAAAACCCTTGTTACTATCAGGTGAAAATCTTGATAAAGGTTATTGGTTTTTCAAGAAGTGGAGATCAATTAATATGTATGGTGGTAGTGTTCATGGTGGTGACCCACCTGAGGTCTGGCAGCCTCGTGGAGATGGTTTTAAAATTGTTCCCACCATTGCGAACTCGGCCGTGTCCGGTTCGGGTGATGGGAATGGGAGTTGGGGTGGCTCTAATTTGGGCAGCAGTTTCCCAACTCCTAAGGAAATATGTAAAGGATTGGATAAGTTTGTTATTGGTCAAGAAAGAGCTAAAAAGGTTTTTTTTTTTTTATTCTTGTGTTAAAAGTTAATATTTTTAGATTGTTTTATGTGATTATGGTGAATTTGATGCAGGTGCTATCTGTAGCGGTGTACAATCATTACAAGAGGATCTTTATTGATAGTTCACAAAAGTAAGCACATTTGTAGAAAGTGATATGTATATGAAAATGTTATTGAAACATGTCTGTTAGTAACTTTTTTGATAAATTTTATTGCAACTTGGAAAGTTAGGCCTTCGGGAAATGACACGGAAAAGGGGGCGGATGGTGATTTTGTAGAACTTGAGAAAAGTAATATTCTTGTATTTGGACCGACGGGGTCAGGTAAAGTTGTGTTATGCTATTTGCATTTTCAGTTTTTTGCTCTCCCTGTATTTTTTCGCACTTGTGAACTTTTTTTTTGTTATAGGGAAGACGTTGCTTGCGAAAACATTAGCTCGCTTAGTGAACGTTCCATTTGTTATAGCAGATGCTACCACTCTTACTCAGGCAGGCAACTATTATACGTTATTTATCAAATCGGCCGCTTTACAAATGTTGATAGGTTACTATACATATTGAGATTTGCAGGCAGGTTACGTTGGGGAAGATGTGGAATCTATTCTATACAAGCTTTTGACGGTACTACTACTTTTAAGCTATGGTCATCAGATTCAATGCTGTATATATATTTGAGATTTGATGATAACCTTTTTCTTGGTTCAGGTTGCTGATTATAACGTCTCAGCTGCTCAGCAGGGCATTGTGTATATTGATGAAGTTGACAAGATTACAAAGAAGGTTTTACTTCAAACTTGCTCTCACTCTGTGTTAAACCTTTGATCTGTTGCATTCATTAATTTGTTGATATTTATAGGCTGAGAGTCTTAACATTAGCAGAGATGTATCGGGTGAGGGTGTGCAGCAGGCACTACTAAAGATGCTGGAAGGCACTGTACGTTGATTTTTTGTTTTGTTTTCTTCTAAAGATAACATTTTTAAGAAATGGCACGCATTCGATTCATGATGATGTGTTTCAGGTTGTCAATGTACCTGAGAAGGGAGCACGAAAGCATCCTAGAGGAGACAATATTCAGGTAAATTACTTTTACATATATGGTGTGTCTTGATTTAACCCAAATTGACCTATTTTTAAGTTCAAACTTTTTTGTTAATATTTGTTGCAGATTGATACCAAAGATATTCTGTTTATTTGTGGTGGAGCGTTTATAGATCTTGAGAAAACGGTCTCAGAAAGGTATGTGTTTTTGTTTTTGTTACTTGTGCAGTTGTGTTATATCACATGATTTTGTTATTCAGACGGCAAGACTCTTCCATTGGGTTTGGGGCACCTGTTCGGGCCAACATGAGAATGGGAGGTGCTACTACTGCTGCTGTCACTTCATCTTTGTTGGAAACTGTAAGCATTTTCCAAGTCATTATCCGATAATGAACAAGTTGTAATAATAAAACTTACTGTAAGATATGATAGTTCGAATAGTTAAAGGAAGGTTATATGAAAATTTACCCAACCCTTTTGACAGTCAGTTTTTATTGCTCCCCTAGTATTAAACCGATTATTTAATCCCCCAAAAAAGCATATAAACGTTAGTAGAAATAGCTAAGTTTTACTGGCATATGTTTTTGTTAGGTTGAAAGCAGTGATCTCATTGCTTATGGATTGATTCCTGAATTTGTTGGACGGTTTCCGATTCTTGTTAACTTATTAGCTCTCACAGAAGATCAACTTGTCCAGGTAAAGTTTATTCAAGATTTTGGATTGATTTTTCCATACCTTTATCAGTTTATGTATCAAACAACATTATTGTATTTGTAGGTGCTAACGGAGCCAAAGAATGCGTTAGGCAAGCAATACAAGAAGTTATTTCAAATGAACGGAGTAAGTTTTCGTGTTTTGTCTTATATGCATTTTGACTTGGATAAATCAGTTGGTTATTATTGTTGTTTTCAGGTTAAGTTGCATTACACGGAAAGCGCATTGAAACTAATTGCGAAGAAAGCAATATCGAAAAACACAGGTGCTCGTGGTCTGAGGTCCTTGTTAGAGAACATTTTGATGGATGCAATGTACGAGGTTTGTGAATTCTTCAACTTATCCAGTATCATTAATTTGTTAAACGAGTGAGCATGTCAGTTATTGTAAGACGATTCTTCATTTGTAGATTCCTGATGAAAGAACAGGGGAGAACATAATAGATGCTGTTGTTGTCGATGATGAAGCTGTTGACCGTGGAGCAAAAATATTGTACGGGGAAGGGGCACTTGATCGTTATCTATCACGCCATGATAATAAAGATACGGAGGTAGGTGCATGCCAAAACGTCGAATCTTTATTTAAAACACTTCATATTAAATGTTTAATATAATGTGTTTCTGTTGCAGGTGGAAGGGGCTGATGAGCTGCCTTCTATTGCTGCATTGTAAATCATGTTTCGGATGACATACGTGTACTGTACAGTATAAGTTGTAATAATACCCGCCCATTCTGCACCATGTGCTGTAACCTGTAGCATGTATATATGTAAACTGTATCCATTTTAAGATGCCATGTTTGTGTTGGACTGGAGTTTATTACAGTTTCGTCGGTTGCATGCTGTCATCGCCCTTATGGGCCTAATGTAGCAAGCAGCATGTCAAAACAAGCATGTGAATGCTTGCTTGATATTATAGTTACTACCGGTGTAACCTAAAATCCGTCCAAACTGAACCATAAACGCTCATCCCTCAGTTCTAGTTAACAGAAGCTGCTATTCAAACATAACTTTGAAATTTGATACTCACTCCGTCCCTCTACAAGCGTCATGGTTTGAAAAACACAAAATTTAAGAAAGTTTGAATGATTACATTTTTTGCTTAACAAATAACTATAATGCCCTTGACATATATAAAATGACAAAATTTAAGAAAGTTTGAATGATTGTATTTGTGTAAGGGTAAAATTGGAAATTAGTTAATAAATTTTGAAAGTGAACATTTGTAATGGAACAAACTAAAAAAGAAATATGAACACTTTCAAAGGGACGGAGGGAGTATCTTTCTATATATGTTTTAGGAAATTAGGTGCTACAAATTCACTATCTAACAATGAATCATACTCTTTCCAGAGGGTGTGAGGAAAACATAATTATTTGTGTAGAAGTTGATTTCGGGTTTTAGATGGGGAGGCTAAAATTCGGGTAGAGTTTCCGATGAGCGGTGCGGTCATGGTGTTTTCTGAAGATGATGGTTGCAGATCACCCAGAATTCCATATGTTTGTTGATTATGTGTTGTATTCTTTGTTCCTTATACAGTGGCATGCATGCTACTAAATATTTTGTTATTTAGCTCTTGTTTAACAAGTTGAAAAGTGCCCTGCTTGCGGTGCGCGCATATAATGTATATATGTGTGAACCCTCGGGTGGGCAAAAGTAAAATTGCACTAATTTTGACGTTATTTTACTAATTTTATGAAAATAACGTTAAAAGTGATGGAAGGTTAATCAGGCATCATGTGGTGGCGTTGATAGCCGAAAGACAAGGGTACATGCACCAATCAGCCGGCGTCCCGATGATTGAGTGCTATGTGCCTTATGTAATATGTCCAAGGCTTGATGCAAAACTACTATCGAGCCGGGGGTCTCACCGGAAGCAGCCTCTCTATCCCCATGGGGTAGAGGTAAGGCTGTCTACATCTTACCCTCCTCAGACCCTACCATAGCTTTGCTATTGGTGGGATATACTGAGTACGATGATGATGATGATGATGATGATGATGATGATGTTTAACAAGTTGAAAACTAGAAATAGGGTATCAATTTCTTGTCTATTGACATAGCTATTTTAGTACTTAGTTTTCATTTTAAAATATAAATATATTAGAAATAAATTGAAGAATTTTGAAGTCAGTCCACTCTCTGTTAGAGGTTGGCAGGTTGCTACTTGTTAGTGCAATTGTGGGCCTTTTCTTCAACTTGAGGTCCATTATCCATTTAATGTCTCAGCTAGAGGTAGAGGTGCACAAAAAACCCGTATTCGGAATCGGACCTGAAAAAAATACCCGGTGCCGGTTTTTTTATACCCGGGTATTCTATACCCGAAACCGGAACCGACCCTACCCGTAGGGTATGGATAGGGTATGCATTTTGAGGTCAATACCCGTACCCGGAACCGTACCCGATTTATACCCGTAAATACCCGGACCTGGTCATATCCTATACCCGATACCCGATACCAATTTTCTAATACCCGAAATAATACATGAGTTTTTATAGTACATTTTTATGTTTACTTCACAACTTTTATGTTTAAGTTTTTGTAAAATGCATATTACTAAGTAAATATTTTGTAATTAAGTGAATTTATGGTTTTTGTAATATCGTTTAATTATTTTTATAAATTACAAAGCAAATTTAAATTTTAAACAAATTAAAAAATGTATAAAAAATTACAAATTCAAAACCGGGTATTAATACCCGGTTCCAATACCCGAACCCGATCATACCCTACCCGGATACATAGGTTGAGTTTTTCTCCTCAATACCCTACCCGAACCCTACCCGGTTTCTCTCAATACCCGATTTTCCAATACCCGATCATACCCGAAACCGGTTTCATACCCGAACCCGGATATTAGAAAAAAACCCGATTTATACACCTCTAGTCTCAGCTATTATAACAAATTAATTACACTTAAATAATAATAATAATAATAGTAGAATCGAACCATATTTTTTCTTTTTGTTAATTTGTTGGTAAAATATTTCTTTTTGGTTGGGGCAAGTAGCAAAGACAAAGTTAATTAATTAATTAATTGTTTTGATGTTAATGGCTTACATATAAACACTCAAATATTCTGAATTGAGTTCTAAGAAGTAAAAAAATTTGTATGTATGAATATCTATTTTTGTAAGAACGTATATTTAATGTGCCAAACATGCATTAAACCAACGAACAATTATTATAAATTTATAAGCACATGTATACCTGTAATTATCAAAATAATTCTCAAAAGAAAGGTGATGTATGGACAAAATATAATTTAAATCCGATGTTGATGTTATATTAATTATTAATGTATATTTAATAAAAGATTTCCAGCAAAAAACTTTACAGCTAGCAATTTCTTCATTTCGATGATGATAGATCAATAGTAACACTCGATGGGTCCGAAATGAAGAAACATGAATAATCATTCCTTCTATTATTTTTATTACAATTACAATTTTGACCCAACACATTACATCAATATTATTAACTTATGATACAAGATACTATGGTTTTATGTTTTCCAACATTTACCTTAATTATATCAACATGAGTTTCACATGTTCATATTCATGTTTATTTTTTAAAACCCTATAAAACCATGAATATATATATTTTTTTTGTATGTTAAAACAAAGCTATGGAGATAGACCAGCCAAAAATGCAACTCCAGTAGAAGGTAACCATGAGGATCCATATATAAACTGAGCCACTGTGAACCGACTCGCCTCTATAGTAGATGTGATAACCCGATAACCTGGCCACTTTACTCGTTGACCAACGCCCGCACCGGGTCCATTGTTCATATACTCACCATAGTACAATGTGTCAAGTGCAAATGCCCCATTCCATTCTAACCAACCCCTAGGGTGAATATGGTCACCCATGTAAGTTTGCAAGTACACCGTCCTTGCGTAAAGTTTCCATGGCCGCCCAAGATATGTTGGGAAACTCGACTTTGATGCCTCGAGATCGGGTTGGGCCACTAGCCTACATAAGTGGATTGAGATACCCGTGTTTTGATTTGGGTCTTTTCGGTTTTGAGCAGTAATTGTGACCTTTTGTTGTGGCATTGGCTTTCGGGCATAAATGTTGCAGCTTTGGAACACGACTGCCGCATTGCCAAAAATGAAATCCACTGTGCCATAAATGTCACATTCGCGATAAAATTGGCGTTGGGAGTGTACATATAACGTGTCTTGGTACCCGATGATGCTGCATCGGTAAACTACTGCATGGTCGGCACCAGTTCTCAGTGCGACCGCTTGGTGTCTGGCAGGGCCGGCATAGTTCTCGAACGTGATATCCCTTGCAATGAAACCCGAACCAGTTGCAGCTGTTTTTGGAAATTCACATATGAAGGTTAGAAGTGTCATTTTAGAAGATAAATAATTAAAGTTAGGTATCCTAGATTGTAGTCTAATTACACTAAAATCAATGATAAACGAAAAAAAAAAGACAACTTACAGGAAGCAAGAAGCCTAAAAAGTATAATGAATCGTATGACCAACATAATAACTACTAGCCCCAAGTTAACCTTCTTGTTTTGAGTTTTATTTCAATGTTAAGAATATTTCTCTAGTTATTATATTATAATGTTTATACGTTTTTATTTATCCATCCGTTAATATTTTTATGGGAATTATATCTATCTATTAGAGTTATAAATGATGTTACAATAATTACTTGAAAAGTTAGGTGGAGGAAAAATGATGATGTTTATGTAAAGTTCAAAACCTCAAATAATGCATGTTATCAGTAAAATGCTAACTTTATATTATTTTACTGGATGATAATGAGGAGTTTTTTACTAAATGAGTGTAGTTGAAAAAAATATTTACCAGTTTGGTGTAGTTTGAAAACTAATTACCAAAATGGGTGTTTTCTTGAAACTTGTTTGATTCTCTCCTAACCTAATTGGTTAAATCTAATTCACTAAAATTAAATTAACATATTGTTAAAAATAAAATTAAATAAAAGAGAAACTCATATTTACTATTTATAAATATTCGTTTTGCCAATCATATATTCCAAAATTATAAACTAAGTAATAACATCGTTTTTTTACTACCTTTAAACTAATTATTATAAAATTTAGAAGTTTGGGCGAATACGGTCCATGCAGCTTTGTTTTTTAAAATTTTATTTTTTTACTTTTAAAAAAAAAATTAAGCAACAATGGACTGGCTAATAATTTTTTTATTATTTTTTTCTTTTATTAGTTAACTCGTATATTTAAATAACCAATTAACTAAACACAATTTTTGTTTTCCGTTTAATCTTTTGTTTGGTGTCCGTCATAGTGCACAAGTTTGTAGCATGAGTTTTCAAGTTACATAATAAACAAACAATGGAACGTCCACGTTTCGATACACGCTTACATTACGACTAAATTTTTGGGTTTTATTTTTCGTTTGCAGTCGCAAATACTTTAAATCGAAAGACTTTACTATTGTCGTATTCTATAAGTAACCTAATGTCTTTTAATAAAATCTCTAATGTTTTTTTACATTTTTGTTTTTTACGCACCAGACAGAACCGGATCGCGTTGTCTAGTATTACACATACCCTAAAACCTAAAATATTAATAGAAAAATAGCATTGAATTATGAATGTCTCGAGCAATAACAAGAAAGTCGTTGATTAACTTGTTCGATTTTAGTTCTAAATTACGAAGGGACGTAGAATTCGTCACCTCTTGCAAATATAATATCTTAGTGCATAAATTTCTAATTCTAACAATATGCTAACAATAAAATTATTATTATCTAATAAGTTAAATATCAAATTTTGGTGCCACAAAGACTTTTAAGATCTCTTTTTAAGTAAATTATTTTGTTTAGTTTTCAGGTTGATTAGGTGGTTCAAATGGTTGGGTATGATTCTTTAAAAGCTATGGTTTATATTATTTGTCCGAGTTCGAATCTTCATGCAATCATTTTGTTTATTATTATTTTTTTCCTTCAGTTGTGAAGTGGATTTGTGTTCTTTATACGTTTGACCAGACTATATTGACTGTTAACTTTAGATTAATAAGTTTTTTGTTTTCTATTTCTACTTTCTTTTTCTTTTAAATGTTTTTTTAGTTGTTGTGGCTTAAATATGTTTTTTTTGATTTAATTCCGGTGCCGTGACCCGATACCGACCGAAAAACTGCATCTTATGGGTCCAACTGTTAACAACTCATTATATATATATATATATATATATATATATATATATATATATATATATATATATATATATATTTATATAAGAGAAGTTTGGTGCCGCTAACCAAGTGGCGGCACCAAACTTGTCTATACCATTTTGATTTTCTTTTTTAGTATTGGTAGCGTATCGAACGTAACGAAAACCGACCTAACGTCAATTTTTGTGTACATAACGAAAACAGACTGAATTCGTGTAAGCTCACTACATCAACGTCCCGCACTGACAATGCTAGGGTTTTGATGCCATTTGGTTTTGTTGTTTTACTTCCGGTACCATAACAAACGTAACGAAAACCGAACGGATTCCAATATTTTTTGTTTGTTGTTTTAGTTCCAGTACCGTAACGAACGAGAAAGAAACAGACCAAATTCGCGTAAAGTCACTGCCTTTTGTTTTAGTTCCAGTACCACCGTAACGAAAACCCACCAACTGTCATTTTTCCTTTAGTTCTGGTATTGTAAGAAACCGAATAAATTTACGTCGACTTATCATCTCAACGCTCGAGACCGACAACACTTGATATTGACCACAACCCAGATTTTACCGACCTGTCCGGCGCAACACGCCGGATATAACTTCCTAGTTATTATTATTATTATTATTATTACTATTATTATTATAATTAATATAATTTTTTGGTGAATAATAAACAAACATGCAGGTTAAAAAAGACGATATTATTAATACTAATATAATAATAGAAGTGTTTTCTTTTATTTAAGTTTAGTGAATTAAATTTAACCAATTAGGTTAGGACTTAGGAGAGAATCAAATAAGTTTCAAAAAAACATCCATTTTGGTAATTAGTTTTCAAACTACACCAAATTAGTAAATATTTTTTTCAACTACATCCATTTGATAAAAAATTCGATAATGAGTTATGTATATGTTATAGTTCAAAACTTCAAATATGATATGATAATCTCAGTCATCAAATGTCACACTCATTTTGAATTCTAGTTAAATACCGGAATACCTATTTAGAATGTTACTGTTTTTCTTCTAGGATTCGAGTTTGTTTGTCGTCTTACTAGGTAGGGTAAAAAAAAGAAAAAAAGAAGAAATAGTACCAAAAGAGGCGGTGTGGAAAGTGGTGACATTGTCAACGACCCTATTTATCCCTCCTGTAATGACTGTTTTGCCCTTGCCATCCCCTACGAACATCAAATTTGTCTTCTTCCTTCCCACCTTTAAATTATCTTCTTCGTACCTAAATTACAATACCTTTTAGTAAAATAAATAATAAAAAAATTTCATTTCACAATACTTTATTCTTAATAACTAAACTCTTACTTGTCTGATCTTTTTAACATAACAATTGTCACACTTCATACTATCCTGTGTGTTTAAAACTTATTAACCAATAAAAAGCCTCAAAATACACCTTTCATCATACTTTTTATATTACCTTTTTTCTTTTCTAAGTTAATTGATCCCATTTAAAAATATAAAGTTTTATCCGACACCTTGATTCTGTTAAACTAAAGGCTAAACTTTACCTTCCTGCTTTTACGTAGATTATGAACCGTCGGCTGCTAAATTCGGGCGCCTTCTTTATCGCCTCAGCGATAGTCTTACACGTCCCACTTCCATCCTTCGACACTATAATATCCGCTTGCATACTTCCCACGGGCGTCTGCAGCAGCCTTCTCTCCTTCCTTCCCAACCACTTCGGGTACGACATTAACCTACGCCTATGCTGTATCGGGACACCATAAAAATCATCCTTGTCACTCGTAGCCGCATAAATCGCCAAACTATTACTCACCAACTCAGACAAGTCCTTCAACTTCTCATCCATCTGCTGCTTCACATACCCGTTTTCCACCTCGGACAACCCTTCTATACACGTGTCCTGATTAGTCAACGCGGCACTGAGCCACGTCATCACATCCTCACTAGACCCCTTTGTGGTTACGGAACCCAAGGAACGCGAAAGCTGGTCCACCGAATCTTCTAGAAGCTCGAGACAATCCTCGTACGCGGACCGTACATGTGTGTCCATTTCGAGGTTACTTATCTCGGACGACGTGTACAGCGCTTTTCCAAAGCGCTGTAGCGTCACGTTTATCGAAATGTGGTTCATTTCGGTTACAGACGCACTTTGTGCCCCTGGGAAATTAAGTAGGGAGTCTAAACACAGACTCTGGTAACGAGTCCGACCGCAGACTTGTGACATGGCTGCGGTCGGGCGAGGGTGAGATCCTCCCGTGTGCCTGGTTCGGAGACGGACCACGAGTCCCACCGACACCAGGGACACGATAATGAGAGTGATGGCGAAGATGAAAGCAAACTTTAATTTGGAATTAGAGGTGGGTGTGGGATGAGAAGGTGATCGGGTGGGCTTTAATGATGCGTCGGGTCGGTTTCGGCCCGGTTGATAGTTGCCGAGCCTGTCGTAATCCATGTGTAGGTTTAGAATTAGAATGGGAGGTTATAATGAATGAGTGTGAGTGTGAGTGTGAGTGTGAGTGTGAGTGTGTTATGTGTATATATTCAGTACGTACGTAGCAGTGGAAATTAGGCAGCCAATGTCTGGAATGAATTAGTAGTTGTTGTGAAGTTAACGTCCATGGCTTAGCTGTTTCCATGT
Organism: Bidens hawaiensis; assembly: GCF_021521415.1. Taxonomy (NCBI): domain Eukaryota; kingdom Viridiplantae; phylum Streptophyta; class Magnoliopsida; order Asterales; family Asteraceae; genus Bidens; species Bidens hawaiensis. Next base: position 116,005 of record NW_027497904.1, read on the forward strand.
TCTTCATGGGACTTTATTATTATTATTATTTTTAATTTTAAAGAATATATGATGAATAAGAGGGTAAAAGCATCCACGCTAGGGACTCTAAAAACAAAAAAAAAATAAAAAAAGAAGAAAAAACATACATAGTCATTTGACACGTTATAAAAACATCATTTTTAAAAATATCCAAACTCATCAATAAAAAATCTTAAAAATACCAAAAATCATTGTCACGTCATCACCACCTTTTCCATCCAAAACCTTCATATAATTTTTTTTCTAGTTCTTAGCTAAGAACTTTTTCTAAAAATAAGTCCTAAAAATTTGGTCCACAATAAGTAAAATTTGATGAAGTCTAAAAACACACACAAAAAAAACAATATTTAAAAACATCTTAGTGTATGCTCTAACACTATATAGACACAAAAAGTGTATTCGAAAGTAAAAATATAAAAAAAAACAACATTTAAAAACACGTTATTGTGCATGCTTTAATATACTGTACTAAATAGACACAAAAAGTGTATTCAAAAAGTAAAAAAGAAAAATGATTACGTCAGGCACCAGTGAGTACTCTTTGAGTCTTTGGTCACCAATAATATTTACGTTGGTAGTTTAAATTGACATGTTTAGTTAAGGATATTCTGAATTTATAAAACACAATTTTGATTGGTTAATTAATCACGTCCCTTTTTACGTGATTTGGTTTTTTCCTAATAAAGACCTAAAAAGATTTAGACCCCTATTGCCGGAAAAGAAAAGTTTGGTGTACGTGATTAAGATAGTGCTTGCGAGGGGATGGCATGGACAGTAAGGTGATGTGACCGCTGGTGTGTTTAGGCCATTCACCCGGTTACCTGTTAGACCGGCTCCAACGCACACGTAAAGCCATTTTTCACTAACATCAGCATCCCAGGCGTGCGGCGTTGAGGCATCAGGACGGTGCACCATCCTTAGCTACATGCACCATCCGCTATGTTTAGTTAATTTCTTTTTTTTTCTCTCACAAAGCTTTTTAAGGCTATTATTATGATGTTTTATACGGTTACTTTCAACTTATACAACAACTATCTATTTGCTTAAATGGCTATAGCTTCCCATTCAAACTACGTATACTCTCTTCTGCCTGAGTTTGAACCTCTAAGGCAACATTTTTTTTTCTTTTTTGATAATTGGGATATACATTGTGTGTTGAATTAGGTTCTTTGATTAGTTTTTTTTGGCCAGTAAACATGATAAGTTGATGAAATATTTTTTAGGTTGGTTCTTGTACTCATAATAAATCAAACCGATACCCAACCGAATTTGTGTCGACTCGCCACCATAATGCCCGTGTTTTTGTTTAAATATGTCAACTTGAAAAAACTATTTTTTGAGTTTAGTTATGAACCATAACAAACGCAGCCACTACTAACAAAATTCGCGTTGACTCGCCGCTATAACAACCGTGTGTTTACCGACCGAATAAACATTGTTTTAAATATGTTAAAAAAAATTTGTATCATATGCTATGTGTATTGAATGTTTACTAATTTGTGTTTTGGGTTTAATGTTTGTAACAGTCGGGTTCTAACCAACACTAATCGAATTTATGCTCGCCGCCGCAACGCGGCGGGTTTACTACCTAGTTATATATTAAAAATAGATTGCATGTAGAAAAGATGAGTGTAGTACTATTGAGGGTAAAAATGTGATTGTAAAAGAATGAGTAAAAAGTTGATGTAACATGATGACGCGTCTTCATGTGAAAAATATAAGTTGTAGCGACGCAAACAATTGTGATATTGTTGTTCCCAAACTAAAACAAATGACTAGTGCGTTTTTTCACACTCGTTGACAACAAATTATAATCAAAACAGAAAACAATATACTCCGTAATGTTCTAAACCTCATAAACACACAAGACCCAATGTTTTGTTAGAGTGGTAATTACATAGAATAAAGAACTGATGACGATACTAAAATAAAGAACCAAAGGGGTATATATATGTTGAAATTAAGCTTCAAACTTTTGTATTACTTCTTAAAGAAGTATCTTGAATAGATAGAAGTCCTCATAGAACAAATTAAACATGCAGTTAACAATCTCAAATCTTCTTAGGAATATAGAATTGTTTATGCTACATAGCATTCTATCGGAGTATTAGTTATTAAAGGTTCCCCAAATGGATTGTCGGCAGAAACTCTGATTATGTCTTCCAAAATCATAGAAAAGACTCAAAATCATATCATAACTTTGTAAAACCAAAAAAGCCATTATGTGTCATATCTGACAATGAATCGATCCGTCATCTTTTGAAGTTTCCAAATTCCCACATTCAAGTGTCTGGGGTCCTACCATCTACGTAGAGGCGAATGGTATGGCTATCGACAGTGGTTAAGCCAGCCGGCCCATTTGAGAACTGACATCAAACCAGGATCCCTACCCTTGTCATATTACTATTTATACCCAACTCCAATTTACATAGCTGGCTGCTCTGCCCCCACAATCGCATGAATGGTGCTCATCTCGTACGAGTGTCAGGTATTGATTTAATGATTTTAGATGCATATCCACGTTGATTGATTAGTTAATCAGTCAATCCAATTCGTACGTCCTCATCGAATGAGCTAGAAACAAGTCTTAACTATGACTTCTCAACATCACACACATTTACCACATAATCTGTTATATAATTACTACGTGTAATGTAACGTAACAACTCATTCTTATGTTAATTATTTCCTTGTAGAGATATGAGTTTTAGCGGTAAACTGGAGTATTGAAGGTTTTTCTACACGTAGAATTTAAAGGATGTTAACATCCCAAGTTCTGATGTATTTGATTCGAAACAAACTGTTTTATACCAATAATGATAATAATAATTTTCAGCTATGATAGCTCTAGAAATGTTTTTATGTAATAATAGAAGTTAAGATGAGGTGTTAACGAGGCATGTGCTATATATAGAAATGGCAACCACTTGTAGTTGTAGGCCCATGGTGGTAGGCCCATTGATTCATTCATTCATTGTATTTTTAACTATATTCCAATGTTCATTATTAGTGTTTATTTCTTTTCCTAGTTACACCATTTAAAAAAAATCATTGCCACTTAGATTAACCTGCATTTATCTCCAAAAATGATATAAACATAACTACCGTTCTTAGTTCACTGATTTGTTGATCCAAGTTAAATCACTCGACCTATGTTGTTTTTTAAATCGTAAATTGTAAATTTCATCGTGATGGTTGCCTTTGGCTCTGCTCTAATTGGCAACGAGACAATGGATTGATTCTGTTTTGTTTCCTATCCCAATCTGGAGGGGCGCTTAAATGCTCTACAAGATGGTCCCACAGGTAATCTTCTTTTACCGCGTGCCTGAAAAGGGCCTCGAACACTCATTTTATGCTAACACTTGTCTTAGATATTACAGAATTAAGCTAAATAATGATGGAATTTTGTAGAAATAATTAGTTGTGCTAATGTATTTGAAGTCCGGCCATCTTGTCTTGTTATTTGTATTATATATATGTAGGCAGTAGGTCTATTGATATTAATGGTGTCCCCATCATTGATCAATTTTCAAAATAATTGAGTGTGTAAATATATATGCTCTGCCAAAATAGTCATTGTTATCACTTTTGACATTTTAAACGCTGATGGCAATGGGAATATGTACTTGTTAAAGGATGTCCACAAATTCATATTTAATTGAATTTCGGAATTAATGTGTACTTTTAAACATGTAAAGACAAAAAATTTAACGAAGTTGATTGTAATTACTAAATTAATATAATCATTTTGAAGACCTTTATTGGTTGGAATACATTTAAGGTGACATCTGATCTATTTGTTCCTTTTACTATATAGCTATGTTGTTATTTACATCATATGATTCGGTATTTCTTTTTAACGACCATTTGAATTATTAACGAGTCACTTACTTACCTGATTAATATAATTGGTATTGATATATATAATTCAAATTAACCAATTTTTATATTAATTTGATAAAATATTCCTCATCTCAAATGACAATGCAATTGCCAACTTTTATGGTATCAAGGGACATAGTTGTACAAGTAATATTGTTGAGACCATATTTCTTAAAACTTAAAAGAAAACGTCGATGTCAAAACATAGTGCATGGACCATATATGATTGAAAATCTATGCAATCATTTAATCTCACAGTTTATATATATATATGTTTAAAATAAATCATAACTCACAAGAAAGTTGGTTTACATTCTTTCTTATCACAATCACTTCTTCGCTCCTTCAACAAAGGGGGAAAAGATAATTTACATATTGATTCACCCTTGTAAATCTTAAAACATACATTTTGAATTCTAAATTTATAAAAATCTGATAATACTTTTATGAGTTTTGATAAAAACAACTAAAATCGTAATAATAGCGAAACTTATTAAGGGTATGATAAGTATTACTTGAATTAAATATGATAACGTTGATGATAATACTAAGAAAAAAATGGTTAATTGTAGTTTATATTCGCGTATCATAATTTATTCCCATTAATGCCCACGTAAATGCATGTGATACGTGACTTATTTGTGCCTTATGTCGTGAAAATTGTACTAATTTTGACGTTATTTTACTAATCTCGTGAAAATAACGTTAAAAGTGACGGACGGTTAATCAGGCATCATGTAGTGGCGTTGATAGCTGAAAGATAAGGGTACATGCACCGATCAGCCGGTGTCCCGATGATTGAGTGCTATGTGCCTTATGTCCAAGGCTTGATGCAAAACTACTATCGAGCCGGGGGTCTCACCGGAAGCAGCCTCTCTATCCCTATGGGGTAGAGGTAAGGCTGCCTACATCTTACCCTCCTCAGACCCTACCATAGCTTTGCTATTGGTGGGATATACTGAGTACGATGATGATGATGATGATGACGTGACTTATTTGGTATATCACGTTTTTAATGGTGTGCTGTGAGAAAACATCTCTTCGATGGTAGTTAAGTGACAAAAATCAATATCTATGCATCCTTGAACCTTGTAATGTATGTTTTCCTGGTGTATCATGCATCATCTATGCTTTAGGGTATACTGAAAAGGCAGTAATCTGAAAGACTAGTCATATAATCTGAACTGAACTTGTTCAAATGTTGGCTCCTTTATTTCCATCCTCTACTTCAAATAAAATATGAAGAAATTTGAAGTTATGCATGCTTGTAAATACGGACTTGGAGTACAATGTTCTTTCATGCAATTTATTTTTTATTTAACTTATTAGTTTTAATTAGTAATATATAAATGATTTATTTTAGTTCCCGAAGGAAATACTCTAGTTAAATCAAAATATTATACAAAGAAAATACGTTAGTAAAAGTGTCTGAACTTTACTGAATGAGATTTTATATTTGAAATTAGATTAATTTATTGTCTATGTATATTATGTAGGAGAGAAGAATTATACTAGAATTTTGAAAACAAATTTTTTTTCTTATGTATATATTATGATATGTTTAATTATTGCTAATTTGAAGTTTTCCACAAGAGATGGCAATTTGTTTATCAGATTGGGCTTAGAAAAGAGATTGGGCTTTAAAAGTATAGTGGACTAAAATTATTAATATCAGATTATCCATTAAACCGAAAAACAGTTCGGTCTCCAAGCAAGAGGGTCAGAGACTCAGATGTCATTTAAAAGTACACAAATTAGATATTGGGCCAAACCGGTCTATTCTTAAAAACGGTTAATTTGAATTGGGTCTAATGGAAGCGAAAAGCGAATCACGCACAAACGGTCTCTTAAGGGAAAACCAAACTGGACCGGATCGGATTGGAGCCGGATTCAACGTACTATACAATTAGTTTTTTTCAAACTGGTCCCCCAAATCAGTTTCAACTTATATATACTCATGAGTCATGCCTATTTCAAATTGACGGACTAGTTCAGACCGGAACTTATTTCATCCAAACTGGTTTCCCAAATCTGTTCAAGATTGGTTTGTCCGCTTAAAGGCTAATTATTTAAGGGGTCCGTTTGTCTGCAATGCGTTTGATATATGTATGAGTAGCAATTTCCAACATGTTCCGAAATCAGAATAATTTTTTTAGAAAAATTGTATACCTATTCCATTTGATAAACGGTTCGTGTTTGAGTTGAGTGGACCTGTTTAAACAATTTAACTAAACGCCAACCCGGTAACTACATATTTAACTCATTTTCTGCAACCTACAAACTCGATCAACACATTTATATATTAGTTAATTTCTTATTTCTACCCGCTAACCGGCTTGACATGTTTAGATAAACGGGTTAAATAGACAGTGTCCGGGGTTAGACAAATTTAAGCATGTCCAAGTTAGGGTTGATACTTTTTTACAGGAATGTATATATGGGTCATGTTTGGATTGAACTATTTAACTTGTTCAAAACTTTGAAGATTACTTTGAATTTGAGAGTAAACATAAAGCAAATCACTAAACTAATTATAATTTACATTCATAGGCAGTTGGACAAATAGATGAGTCGTGTGTTAAATTCATAAATGTGGTTTTGCATATGTATGTACCATATACGCGGTTGACATAGATACTATTATCGTGAGATAATAACAAAATGTTTACTGTTGGTTTTTAAAAGGTAAGTTGAATTCTAGTTAAAAACATGACCTATCATATCGTACAATAACAATTGATTGGATTTAATTTATGCCTGCCTGCCTGTCTAGCTTATTGGAGGGTAGTTGTCCCTTATCAAAAGTTGTCACCAAAAGCAACAGCCTCTAACTTACAGACACATAACTATTATCCAACAAAAGATGTGTCCATGTCAAAGGTACCTGTCCCCAACAAGGGAACGAACACCCCCACAACATGCATTCGTCTACTGAAGAAACACTAACCGGACCCCGGGCAGATTACGGGTAACCTGGGGGTTAGATAGATGTTTCCCACGAGGGGTTAGACCCGGCAAAGATGGTTATTCTGATAACCTGCAAAACAGACACCGTGAGCTTGTCACTGAGAAGGGGGGGGGGGGGGGGGGGGGCTTCCTCCTTGTGACCACCCTCCGGCGTGAGAATCAGACTAGATTGCTCTTTAAATATAAATGTATATTAAGAGATTGCTAGAGCAGATATCAGGTATAATATGTAATACGAGATAGTATATGATGATAATATGATAAGATGAGATGATCATACCATTTGGGGTATTTATAGGCGAATGTAGGTTTCCAAGGAGGTGTGGCCGGCTGAATAGTATTCCTGTTCTACCAACTGTGGCCTACGCACGTGCCCTGCTGGTAGTTGGTGGGTAGGCAGCGGCTGACATTGACCAGGCCTGCTGTGTACTATTCCTTTTCCACCAAGTGCCGGCTATGCACGTGGTATGACAGGAGTTGGTGAGTAGGCAGCGGCTAATAGTGACATACAGTACAAGAGCATGCTGCTCGCCATACTGCTGTTAATGAGCTGTCGTATCGTTGGTCAGATCTTTTGCCCATACCTCGTCAGGTACAGTACAGAAGATCTTCCCGTATCGTACGGACTGGCTTAGTTGGGCGGGAGTATTCCCCCTCCCGCCTTTGTGCGAGATTGTTCCCGGCTTTGCTCATTCCTTCAGGTGACAACTGAATGATTAAGTGCCTTGTGCGTGTAGCCTTGCTGCGCGGGTGGCCTTCCCTGATGGCTTGTATCCGCAGCTGCGGGAACAGGCAGAGTACTTCACCATTGGGAGGCATTTCCTGCGGGAACAGCTTGCGTACTGCGCGTAAGGACGTCACGTCTCTGAGCATGGTGGGTCCTGCGTATCCAGTTGGTTTATGCGCAGACGTCTCTTTTCAAGGTGAGTCTTGCGGGTCCAACTGGGCTCTGCTGGGACCTACCTCTTCAAGTCCCCCCAGTCCAATGTTCTTCTCATGAATGTTTAATAAAGTGAGGTGAACTTTTGGACTTAAGCAAAGGGTTTTGAAAAGGGTTTAGTTTTAAGGTTTTCCATGGGGATTCTTCCCGCGGAAGTCCTTGTCACTTGCAGAAATTCCCTACTTTCCTGCTTGATCTTTGGGTATGATGCGGGTAGGTCTGTAACCTCCTCGCAAGTCAGGAGCGTTGAGTCCCACTTGTATGGATTCTCCATGAGGTTTTGGTAGTTTTGAACATAGTGATCAATTATGTTAAAACCACCAATTCCATCCTGGAGCTTCAAACAATGTAGTTCTCGACGTTCCCGCTATGCGGGGATGTTATTTCCGTTTCCGCAAGCATTGCCCAGAAGATCCTTCTTGGTTTCAATTCCCTGCGGAGCGCTAGGTATGTGAAGGGTTTTGCCTTGACACTGTACCCGCGCTCGTCTTACGGTTACTTTACTTCCAAGGTATTCCTGGTGTCAATTCCTTGCGGGTGCTAGGTATGTGAAGGGTTTTGCCTTAACACTGTACCCGCACCCGTCTTATGGTTACTTGGTTGCCAAGGTATTCCTGGCGTCAATTCCCTGCGGGTGCTAGGTATGTGAAGGGTTTTGCCTTAACACTGTACCCGCACCCGTCTTATAGTTACTTGGTTGCCGAGGTATTCTTGGCTTCAATTCCCTGCAGGTGCTAAGTATGTGAAGGGTTTTGCCTTAACACTGTACCCGCACCCGTCTTATGGTTACTTGGTTGCCAAGGTAAGGGGTATTTTCCCGCTTACTTTTGAATCTTTTTGAATTTTTTTGAAATTCGAAGAGTTGGTGAAAGGATAAGAACAGTCCAAACCTCTGAAACGTCGTGCGACGGTTTCTTCTGACTGTGTCAGGACGTGCAGGAAGTTATGGTGACGTGACAGTACCTGGTCATTCCAGACGCTTTTTCAGGCGCGTGGGCGCGATTTTTCGGGCTCGTGGCCGCGAAATTAATGGTACGCGTCCTTTCAACAACTGTTGCCAGCTTGCTTTTTGCCACGTGTCATAGTTTCATTGCACCTTCGATTTCTCTCTCTTCCGCATTAAATTCATCGCATTAATTGCGATTAGTATATAAAGGGGGAGAGGGTTCTTTGTAATCCACACTTTCACTCTTCTCTTCATCTTCAAAACGATTTCCGGCGAATACTCACCTTTCAGTCGAGCATTCTCTTGAAATCGTTTTCTTCTTTCATCTGCAAGATGTCTTCTCACGATCTCGAGGCTGGGGTGTACGCCGATGACAAGAGTACTGCTGGCGAGTGCCAGTGTGCTCTGCCTGTCGATCTATATCAGTACATCGTCAGGAAGTTCATGCTCGAGTCTCTCGAGCCTGAGTTTCCTGAACCCCATCAGACGGTGTATGATGCCCCCAGAGGCAAGATCGGGGTATATGCTGCATTCTTTGTGTATGGGAATCTTAGGTTCCCATTGACTAAGTTTGTGTACCGTGTCCTGGAGAGGCACGGTGTGCACCTGACCGAGGTGCACCCGATGGCGATCGCGAAGATTCGCCACTTCGAGTGGGTGTGCCGGATTCTGGGCATTGAGCCTTTTGTCGACCGCCTGATGACCTTCTACTCTTGGAGGTGCATCCAGGGGTGGTATACTCTGATAACCCGGATCAAGGGTTTGAAGATTAGCGCAACCGAGCGCAGTCTTTGTTCGTGGAAGCGGGAGTTCTTCTACATCTCCGCTCGCGCCATCCCCCTTGCCATGAAATTCAAGAATGGGCAAGCACTTCCCAGCCTTCACGCCTCCAACTACCAGGAGGCGGAATGGTTCTCGAAGATATCCCGAGTCCAATCTCCGGTTTACCGGTTTGCGGAGTCCGGGATGGTGATGCTCGGGATGAGCCGGGTGTGGAAGGATGCGGATGCGCGAAAGATCCCGATCGTCCTCGAATACGGTTTGAACTCTGTTCCTTACGGTATGCTCTGTTTCTTTTTGTTGATTTAGAATCTCTTCTAACTTCTTTCCTGTTTATTTCAGAGGGGAACGACTTGCAGTCGCTCCTGTATCCGCGGGAAGCTGACAGTCCCGCTCGGATGGGTACTCGCGCTCTAGACGAGAACGAGTTGCCCATCCTAGAACAAACGGCGGATCGGTTCGTGGAGGTCTACCCGTTAGGCCACGAGATCCTGAGCGCCAGGCGGCCAGGTAAGGCGCTATTCAACCCTCGACCCCTCAATGTTGAAACCTCTGCTGGAATTCCTCTAATCTTATGTTCTGATGAGGAATCCGCAGATGGTCCTCCGTTGGTGCGGAAGAAGAAGGCTGCCGGTGGGAAGGGGAAGGAGAAGGTGGCCTCCACTGCCGATCCGGTGCCTCGGTCTGACTCAGAGGCCGAGAGCGAGGAGGTGGCGGGGAACCCCGGTGGTGATAAGACCACCGCTCCGGAGGCTGCGACGACTGTCACCTCCGGAGAGCCCAAGATGACAATGGTGAGCGGCGTGAAGAGGCCGGCTCCATCGGGTTCATCCCCGCCTGTCCGCACTTTTAGGCTCAAGAAAACCCGTAAGTACAAATTTTATTTTTAACTTCATAGCTTTCCCTCATTAATACTTATCTTCTTTGTGCAGGCGTGGATGTTGACGCATTCCAGGGTGGAGCGCAGAGGAGTACCCCTCCGCCCATGACGGTAGGCTTGGTCAGCCTACCTGAGGCGACGACCCAGGCGGCTGCGCCTGCGCCTGCTTCCGCTGGTTCAGTTGCTCACTCCGTTGAGCCGACTGTTCCAGCTGTGATGACATCACCGCCGGCTGTCAGTGCCATTTTTACCGCATCTTTCACTGAGCCGGCGGTTACTTTTGCTGCGGATTCCGCAGCGGCGACCGCGGCGGCTGTTACCATGCCTCCTCCGTCATCGGCAACGACGGCCGATCCTTCAGGTATGCATGGGGCTTATCGCCAACCTCTGCCTCCTTCCCATCTGCCTGACCTCTTGGATGGATTTCCCTTGGGTTCAGGTGATGGGTTTGGCGGCTATCGGCCTGTTATTGACCCTACAGGTGCGTAGGGTTCTTTTGGCCCTTTTCATGTTTTTATCATCTTTTCCTAACTGTTTTATGTTTTTTGCAGTGTCGGATTCCAATGAAGTGTATGTTCCACGATGGAACATCCGCCGAGGAACAACCCTTCGCACACCTGTGGAGTGCGTGGAGTGGGCTCGTCACGCAGCTCCCAGTGGTGCGTTGGGGGAAGCCATGGCTAGCTACCAGAAGGGTAGGCTAACCAATGAGCTTCGGGTTCTCCTGGCCCGGATGCAGCCGCGCGTCGAGCTGCTTTGTCATGAAAACGACAAGTTAAAAGCAGCTCGCATTAAAGAAGTAGCTCAGGCGCGGGCTGTCCGGGAGGAGAATAGGAGGCTTTCCGCGGCTGCTGCGGAGAAGGAGAAGGCCTTCAAGGCTCTCGAGGTTGAAGTTCAGGCCCGGCTCGAGGCCCGTTCCAAGGCTGCCCAAGCTGTTAACGAACAGCTTCGGCTGGCTAAGGAAACTGCAAGGAACGCAACCGAGAGGGCCACCAAGGCTGAAGCTGTTGCTGAGCCTCTACGCATGGAGAATGAGGAGCTTAAAGCCAAATTAGAGGCTCTCCAGCAGGCTCATGATGCCTTGGCGATGGAAGACGCCAAAAAGCTCCAAGAGATCTTGGACCAGAGGGGGGTGCTTGACCACACTGAGCGGAAGCTAAAGGGCGTCGAAGAGGCTGCGGCTAAAGAAGTGTTGCTTGCCAACCTTAACAAAAGTGAAGCCGAACGCGCCCGTAACGAAGCTCAAGCTGCCCTCCAGGAGGCTCTGGTTGCCAAGGAATGGCTTCTTCGAGAAGCGTTGTCTCAGGTATGTTTAGCTTCATGTCTTCACGCTTTTCTTTGTAAATAGAAAAGGTTTTGACACTTGTATTTTTTTTTCTTGTAGGTTGTGCATCGGGTCTTCGCGGATACGTCTTATGACGATGCTATGAGCGCAGCCCTCAACGCTTCTCATGAGGATGGGGAAAAGGCCGGCTTCCTGCTTGGTCTAGGGTTCGTTGAGAAAAGCATCCCGCCTTCCAACTTCCCTTTATTTGACGTGGATACTGAAGCTGTATACGACCAAGCAGTGAATCAGTATGCCACCTTCCCGCATCCGGTGGTGGAGAAGGTGAACGAAGTTGCTGCTGCTGATGATGGGCTAGCTATCCTTAAAGCTTTCCTTGAACCGCCACGCTCTACTGATGGTGCTGGTCCAAGTGGAAGTGGCCCTGAAGCTTGATCCTGAAGATCCCTTCCCACTGCTAGGATAGGTTTAGCTTGTATAGATTTATATTCTTGTAGGCGGGTAGTTACCCGGCCATTCTTGTAATGAATATTATGAAATATAAATCTTTGTGCGGGTAAGACCGCTATTTTCACTGGATTCCTTGCTTCATAAACATTATATGACTTGCATACTTTAGTTTAAATTAGCAATTTTCCAAGTGTTTAGAATAAGTTAACCTTTGAACGTGGTAGATAATAGGTTAAAGTTTTGCTTCCTCTTTCGTGATTGTGCGGGTAGGACCGTCACTTGCACTTAGTAGGATGGCTAAACTTTACCTACATCTGACCTGCGTGGAGGTTTTCCTCATCTTTTTAGAAATTTTCTAAGTGTTTAGGATAAGTTAACCTTTGAACGTGGTAGATAATAGGTTGAAGTTTTGCTTCCTCTTTCGTGATTGTGCGGGTAGGACCGTCACTTGCACTTAGTAGGATGGCTAAACTTTACCTACATCTGACATGCGTGGAGGTTTTCCTCATCTTTTTAGAAATTTTCTAAGTGTTTAGGATAAGTTAACCTTTGAACGTGGTAGATAATAGGTTGAAGTTTTGCTTCCTCTTTCGTGATTGTGCGGGTAGGACCGTCAATTGCACTTAGTAGGATGGCTAAACTTTACCTACATCTAACCTGCGTGTAGGTTTTCCTCATCCTTTTAGAAATTTTCTATTTTGAATAAGTTATCCGTTCGACGCGCGGTTGTCAATAGGTTCGGTTTCCTCTCATGATTTGTGCGGTTAGGACCGGCACTTTCATTTAGTTGGACCAAAGTTTACCTATGACTGACCTGCGTGAAGTTTTGCCGTTTTTTTGGGTTTATGCGGGTTTTGCCGCCTTCCTCACGCAACGACTTTCCACGTAATTATGCGGTGAAAACCGGCATATCCGTGTTGAATAAATTAACCGTTCGACGCGCGGTTGTTAATAGGTTAGTGTTCAGTTTCCTCTATCATGATTCATGCGGATAGACCGGCACTTTCATTTAGTGGGATGACTGAACTTTACCCTTCAACTGACCTGCGTGAATGTTTGCCGTTTTTTGGGTTTATGCGGGTTTTACGCCTTCCCCACGCAACGACTTTCACACTTATGTATGCGGTGAAAACCGGCATCAGTGTTGAATAAATTAACCGTTCGACGCGCGGTTGTTAATAGGTTAGTGTTCAGTTTCCTCTATGATTCATGCGGATAGACCGGCACTTTCATTTAGTGGGATGACTGAACTTTACCCTTCAACTGACCTGCGTGAAGGTTTGCCGTTTTTTGGGTTTATGCGGGTTTTGCCGCCTTCCCCACGCAACGACTCTCACTTATGTATGCGGTGAAAACCGGCGTCAGTGTTGAAAGTTCATAAGTATAAATGTAAAATCATCAGCGTCGATGTTCTAAGGAGAATCATTTTCATTAGAAGTGGCTCTGGGCCTTTTCTTTACAAATTTGGAATTGATCTACATGCAAACTGTGTAATTGAGCTCCCTTCCATGTTATTGGGATGGGAGTGCCATCGAGCCGATATGCACCTGGTTCGGGATCTCGTTCTTTACGCAGCATGTAGTCTCCACATTGAAGCTGCAATTTTATTCGTGTTTTCCCCAGCTGGGGTTCTACACGCATCAGCCTGCTCAGCGTTCATTGCGCCACGAGGTGCGCGAGCGTCCCATCTCTGACAAATGCTTCGACCATGTCCTTTACGTCTGTGCATTCTTCAGTGTTGTGGCCTTTTGTCCTGTGAAAGTCACAGTATTTGCTCCGATCAGCATTGGGACGATGTCGGATTATTGGAGCCTTTGGCCATGGGAGCTCCTCAGTGGCGAATATCTCGGTGACGCTTTTGGTGAGTGGCGTCCATCTGGAGTTCTGGTTCGACCGTACGTTATCCCTTCCGCCTAACCGATGTTGCAAGCCGGATGAGGTGTCAAAGTTTACCCTTGACTGCCAAATGCCTAGCTTCCGCTTTTTGTTTAATCGGGCGGTAAGGACGTTGTCTTCTCTTGTTTTCTGGGTGTAGAGGTTTGTGCTCTGGGGGAGATCTCTACCCAGTTGCTTCTCCGTTTCCGCAAAGCGTTTAGCTGCTGTCATGATGGCATCCCATGTGGATGGCATGCCATCTTTACCCGTTAAGGTGCGGATGAGCTCTGGGTCGTTCGCGCCCTGGATGAAAGCAGCGCGAACAAGATCTTCGCTGATATTACCCAGATTGTTATCATATCGTACAATAACAATTGATTGGATTTAATTTATGCCTGCCTGCCTGCCTGCCTGTCTAGCTTATTGGAGGGTAGTTGTCCCTTATCAAAAGTTGTCACCAAAAGCAACAGCCTCTAACTTACAGACACATATCTATTATCTAACAAAAGATGTGTCCATGTCAAAGGTACCTGTCCCCAACAAGGGAACGAACACCCCACAACATGCATTCGTCTACGTACCGGCCCATGTGATCGTATATGTGTTGGGAGGGAACTAGACACTTAACATCGCTAAAGCTTCGTTACGTCGATTATTTGTAAAATGAAATGTTTAAAAGTATAATAAGAAGATGGTTAAAAGAGAAGTGGGGGCATACAATCATTTATCTAGTCCAACATTAACAAATACAAGACTCCAAGACAAGCTTCACAAAAACATTACAAGTCTTGTACAACAGCCCCACGCTAGGGAGGTGACAACTGGCTCATTTTCTTTTCTAGTACAACTTTAGCCGAAATTGTCCTTGTATGTAAGAAAAAAGTTATAATTAAATATTTTAAATAGAACTTTTAATGTATTTAATGCCCCTGTAAGTTATTAAAAGTGCTTACATGACTTATTATCTTTGGCTATGTGTTCTGGATTAACGCCTCTCATCACATCAAATACCTTTTGGGTGCCAAGGATAGGCGCCATGGGGCAAGGTGTGAGTGAGTTAATGAGTGAACTCAAGCCTCATCTCTCTCTTTCCCAAATACTTTTGCCTAAATTATCCTTGCATGTAATGACAAAGTTCTAATTAAAAAGAACTTATCTTTAATGTAATTAACTTTTAATAAGTTTTCATTTAATGTCCCGTGGTAAGTCATTATAAGTTTCATATACAAGCTACTTACACGACTTATCCTAGACTATACGTTATGAATTAACGCTCACCATCACATCAGCACATCTTGGGCGTCAAACACCTTGCCATGGGCGCCAAGGGCGAGGCATGAGTGGGTTAACAAGTGCAAATGGGAAAAGGAGGGGCGCCAAGTGTGACAACCAATTGGAACCCTCCATTAGGAAGAAAAACGAGTAGTTCGCTTAATAAACCGGGTATCGTCTTTAGAGAAAGCAAAACCCGTTAAGGGGGAGAAGGTTACTAGCTCAAAAACTCCAAATAAACTTATCTTTTATTGTAATAAACTCCAATTCGTTGATCTAATAAATCAGGTATCGTCGTTTAAAAACTTATCTTGATGAGAATGGTGTAATTTTTCTTTCTAAGTGTTTCCTTTTGTTGTGCTGTAATCTTGACCTTAGCTTCTTGCTAGTTTGACTTGTTTAATGAAAGTTACCGTTTAATGAGAAAACTAAAGTTATAATAAGTTCGCTTAATATATGTAATAAAGTTCTAATTAACTTCTCTTTTAATGTTATTAATTAATGTCAATAAGTTTTCATGACTAACATGTGCCATGGTCCCATGGAACACAAGACTCATCTCTCTCTTTCCCGGATACTCTAATTTTAATTGAAGAAATATTTCATAAATAGAATTCTACCTTTTTGCCTAAAATAAAAAAAAAATAATGAAGAAAGCAACATAATATTAAGCTCATTCACTGTACACACATAAATAGTATAAATGCATGCATAATTGTGTCATTTCATTTACTCAATTAACTGATTTCTATATTCATTTAACATTTCAAATTACCTAACTTACTAATATCGTCATAAAGGGTGCTCCGGCTTTTTAAAAGAGATTATTACAACTTAAAAATCAGTATCTTAATTTCATAATTAGTTGATATTCAAAAGGTGTTGCAGAATTAAAATGATGCATTGATTAGTGATGACAACGTTGGAAATTATAAAATCACTCCGTTGCTTACTCCATCAGATATTTAACCATATAACTTGCAGACTTAGTAGTTGGTAAAATTTGGCTTATTCTGACTAGAAATGTATAGACATATTTATTTTTTTTCCGGGAGGTAAAAGAAATTTGTCTAAAAAAAAAAAGAATTTGAGACTTACTGGGACTTTTGTAAAAAAAACTGTTTTTTCATTACAGGATAACTTGTCAAGTTCTTATTTTTCATGGCCTCTACATATTTAAAAAAACATCTTAGGCATTTTTGGATGTTACAAGGGGCACCATCTTTTAACATATTTATATCTTGTTTGTAAATGTTTATTGATCCTTTTGCATATATATGATCCCAATAACAATAAAACTATATAAGCACAAAAGAACAAGTGTGTATGCGTATATATATAATTAGGTCATGATGGACCCATATGTGCCAGCACTTTGGTTTCCCATCCCATTCCCAGCTGTGTGCTCTTTTCCCTTTGGCATCTGTCTTGCATTTCCTCGCCCCACTTCTTAAAATGGCCAGAAACCCATCAAGAATCATCATAACTTGCTTTTTTCAACTAAAGTCGATTAGTGTCATCAAACACGCCAACGTCTATTTCATGCATGTGTTTGTCACATGAGTTCCGGTGTTTTTCCTTGGATGATACATCACCATAAGGACATGCGTAATGAGGCAACGCCCCTTGCCCAGTCAGCCCAATTGGCCAATTGGGCTTGAAATATCGAGCGTTTATTTAACAAGCGTGGGGCGAGAGTAATTGTTCACTTAATTTTCTGGGGTGATCAATACTAACACATCACACCTTTTTTTACATATTTTTTTTTCTTTATTTGATTTTTATGTGAAACAATTACACAATACACACCTTTCTGTGGGACGTGCTATACATATGTGTAGTGACGTGGCTGCCGCTTTTCACTTTCTTGTGATATCATTACGGATACTCTTAACATATATGTGGAACTATAGAGAAATTGTTTGCATATGGTTCTAGTGCACGGAATAGAATTTGCATCATTTAATGCCAGTTGGATACTTGTAAACAAGTTTAGTTCCCACTTTTTAACATCAAAGTAAGTATGGATTTGTCAGCGTTTTAGATAAATTCTAATTATATTATTTTAAGATTCTTTATAAGAAAAAAGGAAGAGAACTAAGGGAGCAAGCGAATACATTTTTTGAGTGTGTGCCTTTTTAGTTGACTTTTTAAACGGTAAAAACACACTACTACGAGACATGCCTTCATTTATCAACTAAAACTTCCCAATACCTTTAACATATTCCTTGAAGGGAGGGCTATTTAAAAACTCGTGGTTTGTAGCTCGTTTGATAAAAGATCGAATAAAGCTAGTTAAAAAAGACTTAATTTGAACCGACTCGAGCCGAGCCAACTCAATTTTGTAGCTTGGCTCATTGACACACTCTTAATTAGGTTGTTTAACTTTGATCCCGAGCCGAGCTGCCTTGTTTAATTTTAAGCTCGAGCTCAAACTGATGCGGTCTCGACTTGTTTATAGCCCTACTTTACGACGAGTTTGGTCATCCAAAAAACGGTGTTGCTAATCACTATTCGCATTTTATTTTTCTAAAAATATATGCAACTGAAAAGTTGTTGCCGACTTAAAGAAGGATGTATATAGATTTTGTAGAGGTATAATTTGGTGATAGCAGTTTTTTTATAAACTATTATCGACCAATTTTTTCTTAAAGTCGTCGCTAAGTTCTTTTTTGTATCTTTTTTTCAGAATAGGAAATGAAATTTTAAGTTGATGGCTCAATTTCAGAGGCAAATTCAGAAAAAAATAATGTAATAAAAAATTATTTTACCTATAATTAAACTAAAAGTTATTTCCTTTAATTATTATTAGTTATTTATTTATTTATTTATCTATAAAGCACTCCACTTTTCAGACTGGACTGAACACCAGAAATTGACATAAAGGAGGGAGATGCATAATGTCTGATTTAATTTGTCATCTCAAATGCAAATTGTAAATGTGGGGGAATTGACCTTCTCGATCCCCATTCACAAATAATATATATAAAGGAATAACTTACATCCTTCTCCTTTTCATATTAATTTTACAGCTAATATTAGCATTTTTTATAACAGAAACTGAATATTACAATACGCGTTACACTTTTTTTATAATGTCAGTATCATAGCCACCAAGCTCATGCAACATTAGATTTTTCTAAAGGTACGTTTATTATACTATTCTTTTTAAATAGTTTAGTGTTATTTATTTATTTAATTTAACAAGAGAAACAACAAAAGCCTACAAAAACAAAAAGATTTGGTGGACATCAACGAATGACTTGAGCTTCATATTATTTTAATACGATATTAAAGATTAAACTGATTGGACATTTTGTTTTTATTGGAGATATATACTTTTTTTTTCTTGGAGTCCAAATCTTTTTCATAGTCTCCACTGTCATCATCAGTTTATTAAATTTCAGGATATCATTGATGTTTAGTTCAGGAGAATTTCATATGAGTGAGAGTCACTAACTAATTAATTAATTATGTTTCACAATTTTAAAAATTAATAACTTAAATAAGATATATTGATGATAATATAATTTTAAAGTGAATATGAATTTATAAGTAAAATCTTATGACAAGTGTAAGTCTTATGAAAGATAAATATAGAAACGAAAATTTTATTTTTCCCAAGATCTTTAACTAAGGATGTTCTCTTAGACAATTTGTTATGGTGGCTCGAAAGTGGACGCAAAAGTGTCAAAGTGGCCTGTTTGGCGGACACACCATAACATGCTTGGTGTGAAAGGGTGTTGGCCTGATGTTTGCGAAAGAACGAACTCACAAGCGCTAAGGGCTTAAATGTGGGGGGTGTGAAAGCCTTTTTGCTCAATCATCGCATACGAGTTACGTGTCATGATTTGCCACTTTCGACTTACTCCTTTCAATGCCTCCCAAACATCATGGTTAGCCTTAGAAGAGAATTATACATCAAGATGTATTCTGAAGAAAAAAAAAGATGGAGTTAAAAGAACAGTTAAATGTGATTAATATAAAGTGGTATGTGTATATACATTCGGGTAGTCTTTTTTATACATGCAAATTACACAAATATATGTCTAGGAAAGTTAAGAGAGGATTAAGATATTTTTTTTATATATAAAGGCTAACTCATACACCCACTAATTTATTCTTAATGTTTATCACGGAATCAAATCTTCAATCTCATGAAACACATTGATACTGCAGTATGAGAAGATTAATTAGATGGTTTTATTAAATTATCTACATATTCTGATTGATTTAACCTATAAGATTGTCTCATATAATTAATTTTATAAACGATGATATTGAAAAATTCATATTTCTGATTGATTGATCAATAAGTCTTCACCGCAATGAATACGTATGATATTATTAAGTTTGTGGTTTCTCATTTATTGACCAATAGATGATCCCTTAAACCTTTAGAGCTCGAGGTGAGTAAAAAAAGCCTCATAAAATCAAGTTTTTAATTATATGATAAATTAATTTGAAAACTTTACCAATTATGTTGCATTTCAAAAGCCCAATTCGAACTTAAACAAAAAAAATTAATAACAAACAAATTACTAAAATGACTTATATAAAACACAAAGAAAACTTTTTTATTTATAAAAAAAGAACACCATTCATAAGAATTAAACCCATAACCTTTGGTTCCAAGAGTTGACTGTCTTTCCATAACACCAATGGGTAATTTGTAGGTTTTTGTTTTAAAACAAAATTATATGTAAATATATCTATTTTTTAAGGTTTGGGCCGGCCAGCCGCCCTCCTCACCCTCCCTTTGGGCCGGCCATGCTTTGACAGGCCAAAACTTAAGTTGTTAAAAATCTAATTATTTCTTGCTTCCCATAAACTTTAAATAGTGATCTAAGATTTGGCTTGTATGTAGTGTTGCAAAAATCCTGACTAGACGACGATTAATCGCTAGTCCCACTTCAGTTATTAATTTTGGGCTAATCCGTCAATCGATCGGTCAATGGTCAAATCCGGTCAAAATTGGCGGTTTCCGACGAGATTCCAACCAAATTCAGCGATTTCCAACAAAATTCCAACCAAAATCAGCGGTTTTCGGCAAGATTCCATAAAAAACTAGTGGTTTCTAGTGAGATTCCGGCCAATATCTGGCCAAAATGTGTTTATGTATGTATAAAACTGAAAATTACATATAAAAATGTGTTCATGTATATATAAAATTGAAAATTATCCATTAAAGTCTTATCCGATTAATCCCATTTAATCCCTAGTCCCCACCCTACCACCTGACTAGTCACTAGCGACTAGCGATTTTTACAACCCTGCTTGTATGTATTAACTCTCTTTGTAAACCACTCTGATTGATATGCTTGTGAAGATCCGTGGCATCACCTTTTAGTTATTGATATTGTTGTATGTTTAATTGTTTGTTTTTGTGTTTTAAATTTAAAAAAAATAATAATAAATAAAAAAAATTGAGGGTACTTGAGTTGAGTGTTGCTTTGGTCTAAATGGTTTTGGGGTAGTTGATGGTGTAAATGATATAGGCATATAGCCGTATAACATGACTCTGAGTAACTATGATCATAATGAAGGTGATAACCATAAATCGGCTCAAAGATATTCTATACTAGTTGTCTAGTTTTGTTCTTCCTTTGAGCATGAACTAAAATCAAATAATCAGCCATAATGTGTTAAAATAATATATATAATATTTTATTATAAAAGGTTATGATGAATTTATCAAATTGGACTTGTGTTGTCTAAATACAATGAATTATAAATGTATTCAACTTTTGCAGAAGGGCAGTGGAGTAACCAACAATTGCAAAGGCAATGGTAATAAGAGTAGTACAGTACCAGCCATTAGTGCAGAAACAATGCATATGTGTTAAAAGAGTTGTGGTTTTGGTACGTTGGAGTACTATACTTGTAATCAATGTTATGGAAATTGTGTTGGGGACCAAAAAGAAGGGTTTGGAGTTTTGTCAAATTCACTCCTTTGTATTTATGCCATGCGCTCTTGAGGTCTTTTGAAGTGAAGGATCTAACAGAAAAATTGAGGGTAGTGTAGCTAGATTTAAAACATTTTGTTCAGGGGATAGCCAATACATAAAATGAAGAAGAAAAAAAAAATTTACACTAAAAATGTTGTTCACCAGGAAGGTTGAGGGGTAGAGCCCTCAACCTATGCTAGATCCACTCACGTGCTCTTGTATATTATCATTTTCACATATTCGTGTCAAATAGAGAGCAACGGTTGGATCCACACTTTTGTGATAGCTTGTATAATATTGCGTCTCTTCCACGTCATAGATAATGAACGAACATTTCATTCTCCTTGGCCACTTCAGAATCAAAACACAATAAGCTGAATCTTATAGTTTAAAATAGTCGGTAGTCATCTAATAATCTTTATTTAAAAAAAACTTTTAAGAGTATTGATGTATACAGAAACAACTACGAAATTCGTTTGACTTAATGCATAATGTGACAGGAGTTATAAAATATTCGAATGTTTGTTTTGGAAAACTCTAGCAGACAACATTATTTAGAGGTGTTGTATGCAAATTATTTTACATGCATATAATGAATAAACAACAAAATGTACAAGAATCGCACTATTGAGAGAATATCAAAATGTGACATGTGTCAGCCAAAAAAATTTTTTAACCAAAAGTTATAGTGAACCAACATTGTAATTCATTGTGAGTCACATGCTGAAACCATCAAGTTTAGGAATTATTTCTTGTTTTAGATTGAAATTGAGGGATTAGAAAAAAGTAGAATTTGTGCATTAGCAATGTAGTTGCAATTAAAATTGAAATATAAAGCAAACGTGTGAGATTGGTAACTCGACAAATTAAGCTAGATCATGCAAAAAAATATTGTAAAAAGCAGACAAATTTTTATTAGATTTTGCAAATGTTTGATTAAAAGTTGTAAAAAATACACCAAGTCCTTTTCAATATTCTAAAAATCGATTTTTGAATCGTGTCGGATTAAGCTAAAAGATGGTACAATTGGTTCAACCGGATTGTACCACAAGGTTCAACCAGGTGAATAGTTAACCTTATAATTCCATAAAAATAAAACTTCAACTCAAAAAATAATTATTCAAAAGTATATAATTCAATAATAAAAAATTATTCATATTCTACAAAACAAGGAACATTTATAAAGAGATATCACAATATGTAATCAACTACAATATTAAGATAACAAAACCATATGCATGCAGTTCATGAACTTGAAACGAATGATCACCACACTAAAATCGATTGAGAAGCTTCGATGGCATATTAAGAGGAAGGATTGGCCTACCTATAGATTAACAAGAAGTTTGGTTGTGTGTTCGATGGTTTGTGGCCTTGAGGGTATAGGAACTGTCGATCAGTTTGCGCTAGGTTAAAAATAACCAGGCTAGTTATACGAAGAACAAGACGCCGGCTCAAATAACTGGACTACATCATATAAGGTCGTTACCCAAAATTCGGTATAACCAGTTTAACCTGCTGGTTTATAAAACATTTGTCTTTTTCAAATGTCGTATATTAAAAATATGACAAGTAAAAGTATAAATGATTGCTGTTCAAAAACAAAAAGAAAAGAAAAAAGTAAAAATGATTAACACAAGAATGGCACAAAATGCAATGATGCTTGCAAGTACTACATTGGGAACTAAATGCATTAGTTACAGTTTATATGTTGTATAATTGTAACTTGTGAAACGGTGAGGACAAAAGGAGTGGGACCCACAAGTGTTTGTCGTGTTATAATCACAATCCCCGTATAAATCAATGAAGCAGGTACCAAGAACCCATACAAAACCAACCACCAATCTCTGTTCTTTTATGCAACAAGACCTGCTTAATTGTTTATATATATATTATATATATCTTCACAACTTTAACTATATTATAGCTAGCTTCTTCTGCAACTTGTTTCTTGGCTTCTTAAACTGAAAGAAAAGGAAGCTTTTATCTTTAACTTCCAACTTATTTCTTTCTTGAGAAAGAAATGTATGCTGAGACTACTGGCCTCATGTTCCCATACTTTCAGAATAATAATAATATTAATAATTTCTCTTCAGATGTTCAACAATTTGATGATTTCTGTCACTCCCAGAAGTTCATTAATTGCTTGGTAATTCAACTTATCAAACCTTTTCATTAATATTAATATTTGTTTGTATGTGAATTAAAACTGTTATATCATCTTGAATGTTGTTTCCAATTTATATGATTTAATTAGGGTTTTTGATATATATGTATTTTTTAATCTATAATTTTAGGGAATTTTGCTTGCAACGAAATAGATATTTATTTATATTTTTTGTTTGGCATTGTGAAAGTGTAGTTTCCTATTGGTGTTGAATGGAATAAACATAATGAGTTTGTGTTATAGTTCCACTTTGGTTAATATCTGATGTCAACTTGTATTATAAAGATTAAAGATTCACCTTTCAATCCCACTTAATCAACAAAAAAGGTAAAGCTAAAGCAAAGCCACTCATCTTCTAATTTGATCCAATGGTTTTGTTTTGTTTATGCAATTTCTAATCTGGGAAAAAGGCTATTGACCTTCTAAAGTTACTTTTTTATTTAAATTTCCATATTGTTCAAACACCATCTACAAGCCAACCTAGGATTCTTCATTCTTGTTTGTTTAAAATTGTGTGAAAATGGCAAAAAGTATTTAGCTTTATAAGTCATTAAATTGTAGCTAATGAACAATTGGATCTTTATGAACTTAGTGGAGGGTAGTACTTATTCTTTCAAGTTTATGATTGAAGAGGTAGGTCCCAGCAGAGCCCAGCTGGACCCGCAAGACTCACCTCGAAGAGGGACGTCTGCGCAGTTGAACTCGCAAGACTCACCTTAAAGAGGGACGTCTGCGCAAAGACCAACTGGATCCGCAGGACCAACCATGCTCAGAGAGATGACGTTCTTACGCGCAGTACGCAAGCTGTTCCCGCAGGAAAAGCCTCCCAATGGTGACGTACTCCGCCTGTTCCCGCAGCTGCGGATACTAGCCATCAGGGAAGGCTACCCGCACTAACAGCAAGGCTACACGCACAAGGCACTAACTCTCAAATAATTCAGTAATGTCACCTGAAGAGGGAATGAGCAAGCCGGGAATACTCCCGCCCAAAGCCGGGAATTCTCCCGCCCAAATGAGCCAGTCCGTACGCTACTGGAGGACCTTTTGTACTATACCTGCCAAGGTATGGACAAAAGATCTGACCAAAGCTGCGACAGCTCACTGACAACAGTACGACGAGCAGCACGCTCTAGTACTTAATGTCACTATCAGCCGCTGCCTACTCACCAACCCTTGTCGTGGCACGTACATAGCCTGCAGTTGGTGGAAAAGGAATAGTACACAGCCGGCCATGTCACTATCAGCCGCTGCCTACCCACCAACCACCAGCACGACACGTGCGTAGCCCACAGTTGGTAGAAAAGGAATATTATACAGCCGGCTGTACCTTCTTGGACACCTACCTTCGGCTATAAATACTCCAACACCTTGGAACGGTATCATCATCTTATTACCATCTCATATCTTCATATATTATCTGATATCTGCTCTAGTCATTTCTCTTAATATACACTTATATTCAAGAGCAATCTAGTCTGATTCTCACGCCGGAGGGTGGTCACAAGGAGGTACCCCCCCTTCTCAGTGACGAGCTCACGGTGTCTGTTTTGCAGGTCATCAGAAGAACAACCATCTTTGCCGGACCTAACCCTCGTGGGAAACATCTATTTAACCCCCAGATTATCCGTAATCTGCCGGGGTCGATTAGTGTTTCTTCAATGATGTTTTATATTCTCAATTTGCTTGTTAAGTTGATTCATACATCATGGTTACATCACTATTTGTTCATGTACTTAGTTTCTTGCTTGAATATTGTTCAGGATAACTTAATTCAGACATCCTCCACTATATCAGATTATGATCTTGGAGGTGAAGGGGATCTTTTTAAAGCACCGGAACCGATAATCGAACAACCGTTAATCACCCTTGATCCCATGACATCTGCCATGTCAATGATCTCTTGTGGAGAAGACACAATCTCCCCTCAACAAGTTACGGATATCGAGTCGCTTCAAAAGGAAGAGTTTTTGACTGATGTTTTCTATGACTGCAAGAACATATTGGCAACTGGAAGTGAATCATCACCGTTATCTGAAGTCGTAAGCCTCAGTTTCCCGATTAAAACCGATGAAACCCCTGTTGTTAAGGAGAATGTTCATCCGTCATGTCACATCCCGAAAAACATGAGCTCGGATAGTCTAAACTCTATGGATTGGATTCAAGGGGCTCAAGTTAAATCCAGTTTTCTGAATTTCGGCGTAATGGATGTCGGTATGCGAAGGGCTTTTAGCGAGGGAGACATGAAGGTCAAACTCAAATTATAACTTTTTTGCATTGTGTATAATAATATGATGATAGAGATTGAGTCATATGCCCATTATTAGATCATATTTGTGGTGGGGAGGACAAACTCTATAAAAAAGAAACCAGAAAAACTTAAACTATAAAGAGTGCCAAATTTCCAAATTGACTATAATATATTAATACCCTTGTTTACAAAAACTGAGGGGACATGAAGTATCAACAATAAAGCAAAATATTTATTTATTAGGCGTCGAATGTCAACTCATATTCATGTTTCTAAACTTGGAATGGATCTTTATGTGCAGACATTTGTTTACGCATTTAACACGTACTAAGATGATAGATTTTTCGTTTATGACAGACTTTATCTGAAGCCAACACAAGCCACAACTATTATCCGCCACCACTAATAAGCGAAGACCGTAAGCAAAAGCTGTCAAGATACAGGAACAAAAAAACAAAGAGGAACTTTGGCAGAAAAATCAAGGTATATTTGTGTTTTTTTTAATAAAGTTAAAGTGTAGAAATGAAGTATCTATTAATCTAATAATGGTTTATGGTTTTCAGTATGCTTGCAGGAAGGCTTTAGCAGACAGTCAGCCTAGAATCAGAGGAAGGTTTGCAAAGACATCTTGAGAAGTAAAGTGAAAGTGAAAGTGAAAGTAAAAGTAGGTAGAGCTGATGAAGCAGAGACAATATGAATGTTTGCTGACAGAGGGGTCAAAGTCAACTCAGGTTCTGCTAAATAAGCTAGGAGGCTCAGTATACCAGCATCATAATATGTAATTTATTATATAATTATCTGTCTAGTCCTTGTAGATCCTCAATGTCTGAGTTGTGCTGTACATAAAGTATTTTGTTGAATAATCACCACTAGTTATTGCTATATCATATCATAATATGTTATATGTATGGTGTGCTATCTAAGTTTACAGAATAATGTTTTGAATAATTGTGTTTGGTCCAAATCAATGGTTACATTCAAATGCCACATGCTCATAATACTGAATATTTAAAGTGTTCTTTATCTACGAGAAATGAATTATAAACACAAGAGTGACTCTAATACTACATGTACCAACCAATATTGTTAAGTTTGCACGTGAGCTTACACGGGTTTGATTTTGTTACCCAAGTGGACACTTCCAAGACCACTCACCTGAAAATCACCTGCTTTAAATGCGCTTAATTGTAAAACTTTCCTCTTATCAAAAGCTAAAAACTTAAAATATATTAAAGGCCCGGGTCAGATCAAAACGAAGCGAATAACACAAGAAATGAAAGCAGACTTTGATCCAACCGTCGATCGACTCCTCTATTGGTAAAAACCGAAATTAATTAACCCTAACATATATGACTTAGAACCCCAAACTTACTAAACTCAAATTCTAACAACTAAATAACCCAAACAAACCTATAGTTGTCTTGAGTTCTTGACCCATCAAGATAACCATAAAGAAATAAATAAACCCTAAAAGACCAACTAATTATCACTAATTTAATAAGAAATTTTTACATATTTCCCCTTGCTAAATACCTTTAATTACATATATCCCCAACCCCAAAAATGCCCCTTGACCCATTCAGACTCAAATAAACCATTTAATAAACCAACTTAAAGACACAAATGCCCCTTGACCCATTCAGACTCCCTTCAGCCTCCTAGCACTTCAATTTTGAGTCTTTGACCCTTTCATTCACACACAAATGCCCCTTGACCCATTCAGACTCTAATTTGATGACAAAATGTGGCTTTTCATAAAACATCAAAATTATTTATTTTTTTTAAAACAAAGAAAAAAAATATCTCAGTAACAAGAAACAAAAAACAATCTAACACATAAGTAAAATGTATTACAAAATATTTTATTTTATCCTAATCCCTCCCCTAGGTATTAAATTGGTAATTGTAAAAATGTAAACTCTAGTTCTAGGACTCAGGATTTATCTACAAATTACAAACACTAATGATAAATAATGAATCACTGTCACAACATCCCAAAATACTATTAAGATGCAACCAACAAACATACATATATATATATAATATATCTTATTCTTCAGCAGTAAAATCTGGCTCTGCAGGCTTCTGAAGCATCAATGGAGGTAATTTCTCAGCGACTCTCCCTTTCCTCGCACCCTTTCGCCTCAAAGCACGAAGCGCATTGGCCGCAAACCGTGATGCATAAATTGTAGCTCCCAAACTAGGCGAACTCCCACCCGCTCCACTTAACGCATTTTGCAGCCTATCTTCTTCTTCCCGAAGCGAATCTTCCAACTTCTTCCTACAATGCCGCCGCCATGCCGCCTGTATGAAACAAGCCGCCCATGTCCGCCACTGCTGTGAGTAGAACCTGAAAGTGTGACGCAGCTGCTTACTGTGAAGTCTCCTGAATTGAGATGCCACAAACTTCAAATCATCAGCCATCAATGCAAATGCCTCAACTTCTTCAAGTGCTTGAACCGTTCGTGTGGAGATAGGGAGGTTGGATGACGTGTGTGGGTCCAACGCCCATGTAAGAAGCTCTTCACCACAAAAATCGCCTGCTTTCAGCTCCTCGGAGTTGAAGAAACCGGTTCGACCACCGTTTGTTGTAATGGATTCCAATTTGCCTCGCATTACAAAATGCATCTCGTCCACCGGGTCCCCTTCCCGCACAATGTAGCTCTTCTCTGTATAAAGTACGGGTTTCAAACGGTCACAAAGTGCATCCATTAGTTGATCATCCATCTTCTCAAACATGGGCACCTGAATGAATGAAAACAAACAATACATCATTTTAAACATGTTTTATTAAGGGATAATGCAAAAAGTCGACGAAAGAACTGACCCTCTTTAGAAGTTTCAAACAGAGATGGCGTTTTATATCCCTTCTTAGGTCCTTAGGAAGGTTCCGGATCAAAGTATCTTCATCAACACCTCGTGTTTCCTGCCATTTATATTGTTCGTACCTTCTAATTCGCTCCTTAAGAGTTGGTGGGAGCAAACGGTGGGACATCCACTGCTCTGCATCTCGCCTTTTCACCCTCATTTCCTCCAACCTTATAGTTGTGGATTGCAGGTATGTCTGCGGTAAGAAAAAGTTAAAAACACTCATCATTAGATCTTAATTAATACATCCGTGTTTATAGAAATAACAATAACAAATTATGTTTAGATCTCCGTTACCAACCTGCATGTTTCCAATGAGAAATGAGAACAAAACTAAACCAGATATAGATATAAACACTGCAAAGCAAATTTCCCAAACAAAGGTGCTCGTTTTCAGGTTTTGACCAAGGGAACTGCAAAATTGACCAAGAAAACAATATCATTTATAAATTTCTGTAAAACCGAAACCACTTGGGAGTTGGGAGTGATTTAGTTCAAACCTCAAATTTTGCAGACCCCACCAGAAACAGTAAAAGAACTTTTGTGGAAAGTCGGTTGAGTTCACAACACCAGATTGAAGGGCCGGAAGAAAGATCCCGAAATCATAAGGAGGGTTGTCCATTTCTACTATGGGGCAACTTGCATTCAAATACGCCACATTATGTGTCGCGTCCTCACAATAAAATGAGGAATGCACACATTCTGATATACTGGTATTAAGACTTGCTGTTATATTCCCACACGCCCGTCGCCAGCAAGTTGTCTCACGCTCAATAGAAAACAAGTACCAAAATGCGCCAAATACCTAGAATCACAAAAGATAACGGAACACTCAATATTATGTGTACGATATAATATACAAAATCTTTAAAATAATATGTGGCACCTCTTACATGACTAGCCAACATGTAAAGAAACAGATTGAAAGCAGCTCCTGCCCATGCAGTTTCAGTAAGTATCCCAGAAGTTCTTGTGACCTCCTTATACAGAGGATAGATTCTAAGCATTCTCGGGATGTACTGAAAAAATACAACGAATTTCAACAAGTCTTTTGTGTTCAAGGATTTTGACCCACTCAGCTTCGGTATAATGATCCATATCACAACCTGAGATAATAACAAAAGATCATCAAATCCACATGCACAGAAAGATGCAAAACATTTAATCCTAAGACCATCTCCATTGGGTGGTTTTTGTGTGGTTCAAACCAACCCAAAAATCAAATAACCATTGGCGAGCTTGGTTTAAACCAAAAACCAATTTTCAAGTTTGGTTTTTCAAACCATCAAAAACCACCAATTGTGGGTCCCAACACTACATCTTTCACCCAACATATATACACACACACACACACACCCATATTTATATTTATAAAATATATTGAAATATTATACATATATACATATTTTTTATATTTATTTCAAAAATTATGTATTTTTTTTGTCTATTTTTTACGTAACGACAAGTTTAACGGCTATTTTTTTAACGATTTTATTATTTATTTTACAACGCTTAATTAGAATAAACAAACATTACAAGAAGTCATACAAAAAAAACGTTACAAGAAGTCCTAAACGTTACAAAGAGTCCTAGAAAAAAAACGTTACAAGAAGTCTTAGGAAAATAAAAAGTTACAAGAGGGCCTACTAAAATAAGGAGTACTAAATTTTTATTATATTGCTATTTATTTTAAAAAAAATTAAATTTTTATAGTATTGTGAAATTCTTATTTAAAATAAATGTAAAGTAAGTGATGATGTGGAAATGTAAAAATGATTTAAGAAAGTGTATTGTTGGAGTAAAAAGTGTTGTTTTTAAGAAAGCTGATGTGGCAGTGACGTGGCTGGTTTGACCAAAAAACTGTTGGAGATGGTCTAAACAGACGTATCAGTAGTTCAGTACTGACCTGTGGCAATGGAAGAACTGCAAGAATGTCAACTAGAAAGTACGAGGAGAGATACCTCTTTGCTATCGCCCAAGAATCCTCAACCAGAACACCCCTACCAAATACTCTAGATGAAGGAGGTATAAAACCAGTACGGAACTGAAAGATGATATGAACTATGTAGAAAATATCCGTGAAGGAGCGCAAAACACTAGCTGTAATCTGTAACTTATTGTCCAAATCGAGGCACTTCTTGTTATCTTTCACTATTGGAACATAAAAGAATAACGGGTCCACTGAAACAGCAATCACGCACGACAACACGAATATTTTGTTCCACTTTTGGAGGAATTTCCCTTGTGGATTAAGCGTTTTACTCCCGGAACCAAGGCCTCTACTCAGAAGCCTGTTTAATGAATGCGATTCCATCGATCGTTTCATTCTTTTAACCCCTCCAGAACCATGTTCCAAGCTTTTCCGAAACATACTAGAAACTGAGCCTAAGGCTGTTTTAAATCTCGGTGGAGAACCTCCATTGCTGCTTTTTTCCGATTTCCAGTCCTCAAACCTGCTCAGAGTTCAGATTATTATTATATATAACATATATGCATAATACAATACACAACAGCAGCATATATAATTTAAAGGCTGCTGATCATTGCTATAAACAATGCTCGAAAAGAGTTCCAACAACAGCATAAACAGCTAAAGGGGCATCTTCAGCACTTTTAAGTTAAAACGGGCGCCTTGGATTGACTCAGAACGTTGAAATAGAACCACTGGAGACATGTACAAAAACCTATTTAGATGACAACTGTATTATGCAAACTACCAAAGTTCAAAAAAACACATCACATATGCATTGATTCTCCTTATGCATAATAACTAGACAAATAAAAACAAGTAGTACTAGCAGCATACGCACGAATTAGACATAAAAATCTATGGTTCGACAAAAACACAATATAGGGAATAGGCCATCCTCCATGCATCCAAATGCAAATATATCTTATTCACATACAACATAAAATACATCCAGAAAAATAGCAAATTACTCCCAGAACAGATTAATATTCAACCCAGTAACATCCAAACTTTTTAAAAGGTATACAGGATGATTATAACAAAATAATATTTATAATAATAATAACTTCCCTATGATCTAAGAAAGACAGTCTACATAGAAGTTATCAAACCAACCAGTACAGATCATTTCAAAGTAAGTTCTAACTAGTCAAACAAGCAAACACAAAGACTTACAATTCTGTTCGTATAATCGAACACACAAGACAACAAATTCACCCAAATCAAGAAAACCCAATTCAAATACAAGAAATTCAAGAACACCCAAGTCAAATTGGATGCACAAGAACAAGAAAGATGACAACTTGAAACGCCGAAAGTGAGATAAATGATAAAATAATAGAAAAGAAAGTCGTAGAAGATGGAATAGATGTTGAATTGAACAAACTGGGTGTGAAGAGTGTGATTATTTGATGAATGAAATGAAGTAGCAAGTGATCAACAGAAAGATAATAGATTAATTTGAAGAGGAAGTTTCCTTGATGTTTCTTGCGTTTACCAAGTCGCGATGAGAGAGACAGATGAGCGGAAGAAATGGGTCGGAAGTCCACCACACCACAATAATAATAACTAGACCCGGTTTTCTTTTACACCATAGCCCCTTTCATTTTAGGTTGTTCCCTGTTTCGGTCCTCGTAAATACAACTATGTAACAAAACATGTCGTGTTGTTGAGACGTGAATTTGGCCGGTATCGGTTACATTTGTTACGACACCGCTACCGGATTCAAATAAATTTGGAAACGTCCAAAACAGTATTGGTAGCTCGGCACACATGTAACTTATGATTAAAGCGATACGAATTCAGTTTGTATCGCTTAGGTTCGTTACAGTGCCGACACTAAAACCAAGAACTAAACTTGTAAACACCTGAAATTGTATTGTCACTTGTATAGCTTATGATAATGAAATGTATAACATAGTTAAACAAAGTGTGTTCAGTCTTTAGGAACTGGGCGTTGCGACATACCAATGTTTCTTCATTATGAAGAAACATTCTTTTAAACAAAATTAGAATTTAGTGAAATAGTTTTTAACTACAAAACAAATGAAAGTTTTATCATAGGTTTGAAACTATTAGGGTCTACAGCTAGATCAATAAAAGATTTAGACATTTATGCAAACCTATTAACTATAGTTAAGCATCATAATACAAACACAGAGGTTAAAAAATCCAATTCACAAATAAAACAGAAAGATAAATAAGTCTAAATTGTTTATGGACAACTTTTAAACTTTCGTATCCGGAATGCATTTCCTGACATACACGGAAATCTTTTATGATGTAAAGGGTTAGAAAACACTTTATTGACATGTATGATAGTTCAAAGCAACAAACAATTCTACTTAGGGAATGTCTTTCATCCAAATCTACCTAGAAGACATAACTTGGATGGAAATGGTTAAGTCATATGCTTGGAAGGAATGTATAATGATAAACCATAAAGTCGTTAACTCATTTAGGTGAAATACATGGGTATATGGTGCAAAGTCAACGTATAGTGATTAAGGCACATAAATGCATACGAAAAAACTGCATTTGAAGGCCTATAGGAAGAGAGGAGTATCTCATAATGTATTCACAGAGCTCAAAATGATGTGGACTGGACATCTTTAGTCGATGCAGATTGACCATGGAGATCGATCGTCATCGAGTGAACAAAATGTATACAGCTCATCTTCAAATGTTGGATTATATATAAAAGACTTATGCAACCTTATTCTTCCCTTTCTCTACAAAATTACATAAAAACATACATAGAAGATCTTTCATGATTACAAACATCACTCAAGCATCAAAAAGATGAAAAGAGATCAGGATCAAAGAAGACCAAGTGCTACAACACAACACAATTCATTCATTCTTGTATTGTTGAAGGAGCATCAATATATGTTGTTCTAGTGCTTGTGTTGATGATCTAATAGGGGGAATACAAACTTGATATAGTGTCATTATTGTAATTGTGTTAGGAACATTATCTTGATTTAGTGTTGAATTTGTTGTAGGGACAAAGTATCTTGACAATTTGACATGGTGTTTGAGAGAGTTCAATATTTTGAAATAATGAACATTTGAAGAGTTTTAAATGCACATTATTTTGACATAGTGTGTTGAATAAGGTGATAACTACCTCCGACCAGTGAAACATGTAATTTGTGATCCTTATCATTTAGGGAGACATCCAGTGAAGAAAAATCTCGATCAAAGGATTAGAAAATACCATAATAGATTAGTTAACATTCACAATCCGAATATCCAAAATGTTTCAAAATCACCATCCGAATCAAATTCGGATATTCGAGATTAAATATTTGAGTTTTCAGATACTTCGAATTTGGATTTTGGATATTTCAAATTCGAATTTTTATCGAACACCCTTACCATATAGTTTTGAGTATTTAAGGTGTGTGGAGAATGTTAGAAAATTATGGAAAGAAATCAACCAATGGGAGAGCATCATCTCAAACTTAAGAAGTGTTTGAAGATTTATTAGAGGTGTATAAAAAATCATGAATGAGCTTTTTATTTTTCACTTTTTAATATATATCTTAATTTTATATATTTAAAACACAAAAATAATAAATGTACATAATTTTTATTTCATAATATTAAAAACATTAGATAAATACAATAATTAAGAAATACTTTTTCATTAAAAAACAACTTAAAAATACTATTTTTAATTCTAAAATTTTAATTTCCACTTTTCATTTGTAGCATGTCTTTGTTGTTAAGTTTCTAACAAGCATATTTTGCAATTTAGAATACATTTGGTGGACTGAATGATCTCTTGCACAAAATAATCAAACAATCGTTTCCAAAAACTAAAGTGTCGTGGTTTTGGTGTTCATGTCTTCGAAAAACTGAAACCAAGCCTTTTGCCAATGTTACTTCTTCTGGGTAGTTCCACGATCGTGGTCTTCTTCTAATACCCGGTTCGGGAACAAGATTTAGTTTCATCACGATGAAGTAGTATTTTTGGAGAAAAAAATGTAAAAAGATGATATAAGTATAGAAGAACATAACATATTTTGATTTACAATAACCGAAGAAAAGTGTGTTAATTAACAGGATTATTTTAAGAAAATGTTTAACTATCGATTTTTTATTTATAAATCTTTATGAGAGTGTTTGGGAAATTCAAATTATCTCACCATATTTGGTATCCCATACCCAAATTCCCTGTCCGGAAGCTCTAAGCGAATGGTTAGCGACAATGCAATAGGCGAACCGGCCCGAGCCTACCCGATCCCAAACCAAATGGCGCGGAAACACCCTTATCTTTTTTTATTTTTATAACTATTTTAAGTATGTGAAATACATTTATTTTTCTAGAATTATGAATGACGTACAAAAACATACTATATATTACCAATTAATTGTGGATAAAACATAAAGAAAACTCAATTTATTTTGTTTTTCCCCTTCCTGTCTGCTTTCCCAATTATATAGCACAAAATAAATAATAAACTTTTGCTTTTACATTTTTTCCCGTGTTACTTAAATATCTTTCTCTAATCAAAGCGTGTGGTGGTTGAGGTTTCCCTTTTCTATCTAGTATCTTTCTATAAACAATTTAATGAACATTAAAATTTTAAACGTATTATTTTTTGATAACTAATATATCATACTTCCTTATCTTTTTGCTTTTTTTAAACAATCCAATATACAACCATTTAATCCTTAAAACTTGAATAGTTTGATATATATCCAACGTTCTTTAGTTTCTTCAAAAGTGGCTTCCACTTTGGCTTTATTAAAAGAAAAATTAATACCTAAAGTTTGTTTGAATATATGAAAATTTGTTTAACGAAAGTTTTTTGTTTTTTTACTTTTATCTTTCCTAGATGAAGTTATATAATATATTGTATGACTCAAATATAAATGATTTTATTAAGAGAATTGTATAAATAACTAGAGAAATTATGTTAACAAGTTTAATTATTGTTACTCTATAACTTTTGAGCTAGAGTAAATATTATTACATCAATTTATTTTTTATAACACCATTATTCTAATTCAAAACTGTAATTATATTAGTTATTTATTTACTTAGTAGGTTAATTTTATTTATACCAGATCTAACCCCATATAATATAACACTTAAGTATGAAATTAAAAAAAAAACTAAAAGGAAACATGAATAACTAAAACAAATATCAGCTAACCGGTTTTCTTAACTAACCTGTTTCCATGAATTAGGTTTATGAAAACAAGATTTAGTTTAGACGATTAATTTAACAAGATATTATTTGTATTCTATGAACCAAGACACCCAAACAAGGATTCAAGGGTACGGTTGTTTAGGTATTGGTTGGGACCAATTTATTGGATATTAATTCTTAGACTAAAACTTTAATTAATTAATTAATTCCAAAGTGGATAATTGTCATTGAACGTCCTTGTTGTCTCTAACCGCCAACTTCTTTTTTAAAACGATTAATACTGATAAAATCTTTTATTTTTCTAACAATTAAATTTGTTTTTTTTTTTTGCATTGTACAGAGATTAAACACGTAACCTTTTATTTTATACTCTAATAATCTTACCACCTTATCATCATTAAAGTGGGATTGACAAAATCTTTCATTTTTTTTAATTTTATTTTTCTAAAAATAACCATTTTTTCATTCATTATATTTAATGTGAAAACATATAAACTCATCCATTAACAGTAATACTTTTTTTAAATTATTTTTAGAGTCAAATACGATTGCTGATATAAAAGAATTCAGCAACTTAGTGAATAAACCAATCAAAAACGTTAACTATTAAAAATCACTTAATAATAGAAAAACCAAGAAAATATCTCTTCATTAAAATAATATACCACCCAAAAGAAATATTTATTTAAATCCAATTGTGGTGCCAAAGAGACCAGGCCTAGAAAAAGGAAAAGTAATGAGCACTATAACTCTACAAGTGATTTATAGTGGATCAAAGGAAAAATTAATCAGATCTAAATAGATCTCAACAGGGATAAACAAATGATAACGAGTATTAGTATTAAAGTAAGTATTTTAATGTCGATATAGGTATGAAGTTCTAAAGAAAATTCAGGATCAATTATGGTATATATCAAATTTTTTGCTTCCGGTACTAGTAACAACCCGATACAATACTGAACCGACCGTTAAGTATCAGTATCGAATTTTTGTAAAATTCAGGATCGATGTCGGTTCAGTACCAAGCTCACTATATCTCATTGTAGGTTTTGATTACCTTATTGAAAATCATACACCTTTATTAATCTGAAATTAGGATATTTGTGATGCATGAGTGGTAAATGACGAGTTTTTGGTTGTTTATATCAAGAGAGTTTGAGTTTACTCATCTTCTGTTTTGTTTTGAGCTATGTATTTAAAATAATTCAACTTGTTATAACTTATGTTATCCAAATAGAATTTGCCTTATATTAATTTTGCCTTCTATAAACTTTCATCTATTAAATAAAATTATCCAATTACAATAAAAAAAATGGATAAGCGGGTAACAAGTTGCGTCGTCACCTCATTTTGAATGACAAACCCACAAACCCGATTATAATGAAAACAAAGTTATAGTTCTTTGGCGTCGATAAGTTACCGACAAATAAAATGTATTTCTTATTTCATTTTTGTATGAATTTAGTAAATTAGACCACATTCTCTTTTAACAATTTTGCTTCTTTTTATAAAAACAAAACATGTTAAATTCCTATAAAATTTCACTCAATCTCATTAGTTTTATCGATAAGATTGTTTTTAAGATTTACGCCAGTCCCAGTCTCAAACCGCATCAAGACAAACCGACAAAAAGCCAAAAAACATGGCAAAACGGTAATTAGTAAGATATCAGAGGGCATATACAGATCCATTGGAGATAACACAGACGACGATAACAAAAGGCCGACTGGCTGTCTCATGGAGTAGACATGGTGGTGTTGAGTCTCTGAGTCGACTCAACTTAATTCATATATCATCACCCATCCGTTGATCGGAAGAGATTGGTTGGTGATAGATATTAGATAAAAGATGAGCAATATTAGTGGATTCAACAGTTTGGAGATGGAGTACATTAAAAAACATCACAGACACCAAGACCAGATTGCCGATAATCAATGCTCTTCAGTTCTCCATAAACACATCAAAGCCCCTCTTCATCTCGTACGTAATAATTAGATCTATCTATCTCTCAACTTTTGAAATGTGTTATTATTTGAATTTAATTAGGGGCAATTAATACCAAAACTAACTCATTTAAAATTACCCGTTAGTTTATATTAATTAATAGTATGAATAGGATTTGTAAGTTGAATTGTTGGTTGGAATTTGAGTAATGTTAGTTAATTATGTGACAGGTTTGGTCATTGGTTAGGAGATTTGACCAACCACAAAAGTACAAGCCATTTGTTAGCAGATGTGTTGCTCAGGGAAATCTTGAGATTGGTAGCCTTAGAGAAGTTGATGTTAAGTCCGGCCTGCCCGCCACTACCAGCACCGAGAGGCTGGAACTCCTTGATGATGACCAGCATATCTTTAGCATTCGCATTGTTGGCGGTGATCACAGACTCAGGGTAAGCAATTTCATATTATTAGTTAGTAGGGATATATGATGTTGATTTTATGGTTAAGCCTGAACGAACAAGGACATGTTCGTGTTCGTATCGTTTAACTTTAA